>NC_142932.1:91278180-91290680 GCF_046866305.1 Octopus bimaculoides | reverse complement strand
GACTCTGGCTTGCAAATTTACAGAACCTCAGAAACTGCATTTTATGTTTCTGTTACGAAGTCGGACCATCACAGGATAATTCTGGCTGTTTTCTGCTGACAAATGTACTATTACTAACAATCCATCATATAGCTAGTAGTAGTAGTAGTAGTAGTAGTAGTAGTAGTAGTAGTAGTAGTAGTAGTAGTAGTAGTAGTAGTAGTAGTAGTAGTAGTAGCAGGAAACTTGAACAATTAAAGAAGAAGAAATGAAAAAGAAGTTGACAGTAATAACAATTTTAATTCAATTCCTGTATTAAACTATTGTATATCTAAACAACTTAGGCAATATACATTTTACATACATACATATATATATATATATATATATATATATATATATATATATATATATATATATATATATATGTGAGTGTGTGTGTGTGTGTGTGTATACACGCTTATAAATATGCATGTATATGTGTATGTACGTATGTACGTATGTATTATACACACACACACACACACACACATATATATATGCGTGCATGTATGAATGGACGTAAATTTAAACGCAAAACGTTAGAGTTGTTTTATTTATTTTTGATATCATTTGCATATATTTGAATATGAATATTTTACTTTTGTACAAATATACATGTACAAATATTTGACCATCCATATATCTTATTCTCCTATTCGAAATTCACGTTGTTTACATTTTCATATTTTTTTTCTCTTACATATCTCATTCTTCTCGCCAACTGTTTGTTCTTTACCATTCTCCCCATACGTTCTAAAAATATTTTGAAATTTTTCTATTTTGTCCATTTTCTTTTTACCTCTTAAAGAAATTTTTATATCGTTTTTCTGTCATTATTTAAAACTTACCGGTTCTTTTTTAGTCTTTTCCATTCTCCCCCATTTTTCAAAATAATATGCCTGTGTTGTGTGTTTGCCTGCGTGTTTGCTTGTCTGTGTGTGTGCTTGTCTGTGTGTGTGCGTGTGTATGTGTGTTCTTATTACATCAGGCTTACACACATGTTTAAACCCATTTACATGCTTAAACAGATATATCAAGAGGCACAGACAAATCTGTATATAGATATACATATATATATACTCCTTTACTTCTTTCATGTGACTGCGGCGAAGCTGGAGCACCTCCTTTAGTCGAGCAAATCGACTCCAGGACTTATTCTTTGTAAGACTAGTACTTATTCTATCGGCCTCTTTTGCCGAACCGCTAAGTTACGGGACGTAAACACACCAGCATCGGTTGTCAAGCGATGTCGGGGGGACAAACACAGACACACACACACATACATATAAATATACAAATATGCAACGGACCTCTTTCAGTTTCCGTCTACCAAATCCACTCACAAGGCTTTGGTCGGCCCGAGGCTACAGTAGTAGACACTTACCGAAGGTGCCACGCAGTGGCACCTTGGGCAAGTGACTGAACCCAGAATCATGTGGTTGGTAAGCAAGTGACTGAGCCCAGAACCATGTGGCTGGTAAGCAAGCTACTTACCACATAGCTACCTAAATAATTTTGTAACTTTTACTTAAAATCTCTTTCCTATTTTGTTTACCTTACAACATTCGCCTATAATTTTACTGATTTAGTTATTTATTTATTTATTTAGTATCGCATATTGTCTAAATTTGACTATTTTATTTTTCTATTGTTTAACTTATATCAACATCCTATTTCTTTCTCTCTTTCTTTCTCTCGCTCTTTTCCTCATTAACGTTTACTTAGCTCATCCAACAGCAAAATATTCTCTGTATTTAATTAACTCAACTAAATCATGAATTGCTCGTTCTGCCAATGTTTTTATGTGTCCGACCAGTGATTTATGAGAATAAAATTAATTCCACGTATTGTATTTATTTCTATTTTGTATGTCTTCTTTGTTTAAATAAATAAATATTTGACGAAAGAAATATGGTACCAACTTGATTAGTCATGTTACACAATCACATTGACTGCTGCAATGAAATATAACTAATACTAATCAGGATTGCCGATGGAAAGTATTGCTACAGAGGACATCTGTGGAGAATTTTGATACGTCGTTTTACGTTGTGATTTCAAATCTTGATCCTCTTAAAACTTTAACACTTGCTGGGTCGATAAAATAAATACCGGTTCAATGATGGTTCGATCTGTATTTTCCTGTCTCAAAATGCGTGGTTTTGCAGCTATATTAGAAAATCTTCTTTAAATCTTGTGATTTAATAGGGTGTGGGCATCGCACCAGTATTAGAAATTGATGGTAAACCATATCAATGTATTTGGATATTGAAAGGCGGTGAGCTAGTATAATCGATAGCACGCCGGACAAAATACCTTGTGGTATTTCATCCGTCATTACATTCTGAGTTCAAATTCGACTTCGTCTTTCTTCATTTCTGTGTCGATAAAATAAATACTTGATGAGCACTGGGGTTCATATAATCGACTTATTCATTCCTCCCACCAAATTGCTGGCCTTGTGTCAAAATCTGAAGCTAGTATGTTTTGATATTGATATTCACAAGACTTCAAATAAACGGTAAAGGACAGCAGTGATTAAAATAAACTCAAGTACAACTGGGAGCACTGTATTTTTTCAGTCCGAAAAGATTAAATGCAAAACAAATTATTTCATCTACCGGAGAACATTACATTATGTAATACTAACATGCTTATAGTGACTATAATTTTCGTACCTGATCGCATCCTAACCAATCGATTTCAGACTGCTATGATATCCCGCAGTCATTCCCAACATTTGAATGAGAAAATAACCAATAATATTCTGGAAAGTAAATCGATCAACGAAGCCCTCCCCTTTAAGTCAGTGGCTTTACGAGTCAACGTATAAAATTCTACGCGATCGAATATATCATCCGAATATAGCTCAGTCTAAAACTTATCCACCTTAAATAAGAATGGATATATTCCACATTATAGTCCCTGATAATGAACACGAATACATGGGAAAGAATGAAGCGTTTTTTTTTTATTATTATATGTCTCTTTGATTAGAGTCGATCTGGAGCTAAACAACACTAGCTACATTGTGACATCTAGTACATGATATACAATTCTATTAAAAGGTGTGTCTCTCAGCCATTCCTCTCTCTTGTGTGTTGTTTGTTGTTTCTCTATTCGTGTTAATCTCTATCAATCTCGTTGCTTGAACTAAAATGTTCCGTTGCTAAGTAGTAACGCTAAGAAGTCACCTGCTTTGCTTTGTATATATGTATATAGCACAAAATCGTTGTAATATGGAATATAATAGCGTGCTAAAATAATTACTTTCTACAATAGAAAGATACTAAATATCCACTCACAAGAACAACAAAATATAAAGAATCATACTGTCTTCTTGATAACTAATATGCGTTTATGGCTTCCTGATAAGTCAGTCTTAAAATGAAAAGTTATGTAATGTAAACATTAAATGATAAAAGAAATTGTTTATGGTACATGTTTAATATATGTCATTAAATATCATACATGAAATATAATAAGCGTAATAGCTGATTTTATAGTTTATTTTTTTTTAACCAGTATCATTTAGTCCTGTACGTACGTTGATATATGTGACATTATTAATCATATATCTAATATAAGAGACAAATTTCGCTTGACTTGTGATATCCTATGTATCATATATCTTCTATTTATACTACCAAGTTGATTACTAATGCCATTTATCAGCCAATGGTAATTAGATAATTATAGAGATAAAAAACGATATCCTGATAACTAACACCATGCACTAAGGATTAAAGAGCATCTACATTATACTGTTAAACATATCACTTCTGTAACATTAAGAACCTAACAAGTTTTCAAGCCCTGAATACTGCTGAAATAAAATATTCGGTTGATCTAAGAGATTATAAAACATTCGCTTTTTACATTTTTATCAGGTTGCATATCAATGGACGTCAAATATATTAAGGAACCGGGTGTAGTTGTTCACTCGTTATTATATTTTGTTATTTCATTATTAAAATTTATATTTGACAGCCAGTGAGACATCTGAATTCCCCTTGTAAGGGAGAGACATTTTCACTCACCAAGTTTTGTAATGTACTTGGTAATAATGTATGTTGCTTACTTACCACAATTTAACTGATACCACTTAACTGACAGGAGGTACATCTGAAATATCACTTAGCAAGTCAGTTGTTGTTTCCATGGTTTAACTATATTATATATATGCCTTTCTTTGACACGGGTTGTTTTATTGTTTCTGTTAAATATTAACAAAAGAATTCATTGATATTATGACCAATGTTTACACCAAATTCATCTTCCTTAACATGTCCCCTCGGCATTGTTGCACGCCGTTATATTTTATAAGACATAACCTTCTCGAGAATAGCCTCCCGTTATTACAACTATGATATATTATGCAATATAAAAGATATACAGAAAATGATGTCATTGTTTACCCACATTAACAATGTCCCCGAGAGCGTGAAAACTCTTTATTTGTTCTAACAATATCAAGCTCATAGCCTGGACAAAGATGATCCAGTACCATGCAGTAACTCTCATAGCATTATATGTTTCACCTTTTGTAAAATGTAGCACCTCTACTACTTAATAAAAGTTCTTTGATAGTAAGATACAAGAAAAGATGTATGCACTTCTAACCAGACGGTTTAATCTAAAGTAGCATCGAATATCATTCTGTAATTCCTATTGTTAATAATTCATACATCTCGCATGCTGCTTGAAAAAGATCTGCGTTTGCTTAATGATAATAGAAATATTACTCAGGTACTGATTATGTTTAAAAATATTTTATTATCAATGAATCTATCTGGCAATATTTAGAACAAAAAAGAAACACCCTCAAAGAATTGAACAAAACAATATATATGCTGGAGCTATTTCGCAGAATATAACTAGCAATATTATTGATTGTATTTACCTTGCAACCATTAATCTAGTTTAAACGATAAACTCACTACTGGCTGAGTCAGGTCTTGATTGGTAGAAATTCATTTCTTACTGGTATATAATCCTAAGTAATAACATCAGAATAATTTTCTCTCCAGTCTACTGGAACCATTTCACTTTGTGTTACTTATCAACACAAAGCTGGATAAACTCGAACTCAGACACGATACAATATCTATTATAGTGAGAATGATCCAACGACTTTTAAAACGTAAATCCGGTTGCTTAACAAATTCATACATGTTCTTCTTATAGGCGCTCACTAATAAGATTGCGTTGAATTACTTCTTGGTTTCAAGCAGATTTTAAGTAAATCGAGCACATTATTCATTAACATGGAAATTTACGATAGTTTCCGTAGGGGCAACACAGCTATGTTGTTAAATTGCATATTTGTTATAATTACTATGAGCCTGTAGCAAAGATGACATATTATATGCGTTATCCACGAGGAAATTATATTTATGAAGAGTAGACAAATTAATGTACTTTTGGTACACTATATTCAAAATATGTATGCATTGGGATGTTTGTATAGAGACATAATCTTTATAGACATAACAATAGAATCTGAAAACAGAAAATAGGTTGTGTGATATCATCTGAAATGATAACACTTCTTTCAAAAATGACATTATAGTGGATTTACATTTATTTTATAGTGACTTCTAGAAATCTAACAAGAAAGTATTATACGAGGTGAGAGATGAATGTGACGAAATTCACGACTCTTCAATATTTACTTTTGCGTATCTGATATGTTGGATAAATTAATCTGATTCTTTAACTCTTTAACTTTTTAACTTGTTTCAGTCATTTGACTGCGGCCATGCTGGAGCACCGCCTTTCGTCGAGCAAATCGATCCCAGAACTTTTTCTTTTGTAAGCCGAGTACTTATTCTATCGGTCTCTTTTGCTGAACAGCTAAGTTACGGGGACGTAAACACACCAGCATCGGTTGACAAGCGATGTTGGGGGACAAACACAGACACACAAACATAGACACACACACATATATATATATATATATATGTATATATATATATATATATATATATATATATATATATATATATATATATACATATATATATATATATATATATATATATATATATATATATATATATATATATATATATATATATATATATATATATATATAATACAAATAATAAATGAGTGTATGCATATATACGTACATGTACCTGTAAATATAGATGCATATCTGGGTACAGTACATTGTAAACAAAGCGTAGACAAAATGATAAACGAGTACAGAAAACATACACGCCACATAGAGTACATCTCCTTCATCAGATTCCCCCATTCTAGCACAGGCGTTTCGAAAGTATATATATATATATATATTCAAAAAGGGATAAAACTCTTTTACAAGAATTTTATCAAGAAGCCAGTGTGTAAAAAAATTCATAAAGGAAATTTCTATTGCCAAGAATATAATTATTCGTTTATATTTATATAAAGGGCATTATTACAGAAAAATAATAACGCCACACAGTGGACTTCTCAAAATAACCACATTTAGTACCTAATGCGAGGAAAAACAACCAACAGAAGACGACCAACTTTCTTTTAAATAAAACTTAACTGTGTATCGACCGATTTCGCGATTACTAGAATGAATCTAGATTTCGTTCATCAGCACAGTATTGTCCCAAAAATATATATAAATAAACAGAATTCTCACCTCACCAAAAACGAACACACTACGTATCCGACAGAGTAAAGGGAATGAAGTTTATCTGTATATATCTTCATCAAAGAAGCGGGAATACTTCCGGGTAGTTTTGGGTACCCATGTGGAGACAGGAATAAAAATTCAACATTGAATATATTCCGTGTATATATTTGATAAATAAATTCAAAAAGGGATAAAACTCTTTTACAATAATTTTATCAAGAAGCCAGTGTGTAAAAAAATTCATAAGGGAAATTTCTATTCCCAAGTAATCGCGAAATGGGTCGATACACAGTTAAGTTTTATTTAAAAGAAAGTTTGTCGTCTTCTGTTGGTTGTTTTTCCTCGCATTAGGTATTTAATGTGGTTATTTTGAGAAGTCCACTATGTGGCGTTATTATTTTTCTGTAATAATGCCCTTTATATAAATATATATACTGTAATTTTTGTATAATTATGTATTGTTAATATAACAATACGTAAAGACGGGCTAGAGTTTCTTATATATATACGTAATTCCGCAATTGAGGAAAAAGGAGCCGTGATGTAAGGTGTTGTGTCCAGTTGTTTTACTTGTATATTGTATTATATCACTCTAAACTTTTTATGTTCTCTATATTTTTTCCTTCCTCTCTATATGTAAAACAATCATCCTGATGAAGGGAGTGTCTAATCTCTAATATGAGTACAACACCATATTAATAGACACATCTCAGAAACGGTCCGTAGATGTATACTTTTAACTTAACTTTTATATTATATATATATATATATTTTTTAAATCCTGTCCTAATGTACACGTTTTTAATATAATACATGTAAATTTATAACTTCATCATACCGTATATATTTACCCATTATATGTTATATCATAATGTACGTTTACACATCGTAATGTTTTAACTTTAATTGTCATATTTTTATACAACTTAGAAAGCATGCATATTTATAAATATTTTTTTAAATAAATATTTTGAACATTCATGATATTTCTAAAGTTTTTATTGTTGTATTTGCTTGTCTTTTTACCGTACCTTTTAGACACTTTAGAGACTGAATACTATAAATTCATTTATTGATTCTTGAAGGAATTGAACACACATATTGTATCTTGCGTTGGACATATGGTATTGTTCCTGTGATTTTCCACCCTTATGTATCCATTTTTACTATAAATAAATAAATATATATATATATATATATATATATATATATATATATATATATATATATATATATATATATATATATATATATATATATATATATATACGACGGGCTTCTTTCAGTTTCCGTCTACCAAATTCACTCACAAGGCTTTGGTTGGCCCGAGGCTAAAGTAGAAGGCACTTTCCCAAGTTGCTACACAGTGGGACTGAACCCGGAACTATGTGGTTGGTAAGCAAGCTACTTACCACACAGCCACCCCTGCGTGTAAATTTTGTACATATACCATTAAGAAAATCTCTTAAATCCTGATCATTTTCTATCATTGATTATACACTTGTATAAATACGTCATGCGTCAACATACCAGTCTCCATATCGACAAAAACTCAAGCGACCTGAAAACCATGTGCACGCATGTATGGCTGGCCGGCTAGCTGGCTGGCTGGCTGGCTGCCTGACTGGCTGGCTGGCTGGCTGGCCGGATGGCTGGCTGGCTAGCTGGATGGATGGATGGATGGATGGACGGACGGACGGATGGATGGATGGATGGATGGATGGATGGATGGATGGATGGTTAGATCAATATATGTACGTAAGTTTGTATGTATGTATGTATGTATGTATATTTGTATGTATGTATAAATACATGTATGTATTTGTGTACGCACTCGTGTGAGCATGTATTTGTATAAATATATGAATGTACTACGTGAGGGTGTGCGTATTATATATCTATATACCGACAAGCTACACATATATACATGCGTATATAAATACACTATATATACATGTGTGTACGCGCGTATCTATCTATCTATCTATCTAGCTAGCTATCTCCATGCATACATCCATTCATGTATGTTTTTTCTTATACATCTATGTGTTTGTGTGTGTGTATGTGTGTGTCTGCGACTGCATGTGAGAGAGACAGTGAGAGATAGAGAGAGAGACAATGAGAAAGAGAGAGACAAAGAGAAAGAGAGAAAAAGAGAAATAGAGAGACAAAGAGAAAGAGAGAGACAAAGAGAGAGTAATAACACATAAACTATTACGTCTTGTAGCAGAGACTAATTATGAATAATCCAGAAAGTTCTTTCAGTGACATGTTGATATATTGGTATATTTGGTTAAACAGTGAAATCTCTAGGACAATATGGCACCTGCCACAAAGCATTTCTACACATAAACTATGTTTTCATAGCGTTGTTCTTTGTTATCTAGATGACTTTGACATCCAGTCTAAACTCTGTTAATTACCGCTCAGCTTACATTCGTAAACACAGCAAAATGTTTTTTTATGACAATAATAGAGCATAATCATATTATATAAGTAGACATCCTTAAATTTATATATGATGTTATTGTTTAGTTACAAGTCAGTCATAATCGAGTTGAGTTATCATTAGAAACATTTAAGCTGCGACGGTACTGTGTATCTTTTCCTCTGGAAGAGAAACCTAGGCCACTTTAGGCAAAAATGTCCTGGCTTAGTGTACGGTGATTTTTGGATTTGACTGTGCATGAGACCACGTTGCGTATATGTTTTCACGTCGGTTCTTTAAGATTATATATAAGAGCAAAGTATGCATAGACTGTGTCTTAGCATGACCACAGTCAGAGACTGAAAACATTGAAGAGGTATATAAGGATCTTAAATGATGTGGATAAATTATAAGATAAATTGTTAGTAGCATGTCCAAAAGTGTTTATAATCCTTTCTTTTAAAGGCACAAGGCCTGACAATTTTGGGGAAGGAGCTAGTCGGTTCTCATCTGGTACTTATTTCATTGACCTCGAAGGATAAAAGACAAAGTCGATCTTGGCGCAATTCGAACTAAGAACGTAAAGACGGGCGAAATGCCGCTAAGCATTTTGTCCGACATGCTAACCATTCTGCCAGCTCGCTACATTAATAAAACTCGAAATAATGTAATTTAATGCATATTAAGGATATGTGTACAGCACTAAATTTACAAAGAAGAATGAAAATGAAAAATATTTATTATCTATTATTTTAGCAACACTAAGACGGCGAGCTGGCAGAAACGTTAGCGCGCCGAGCAGCATTCTTTGCTGCATTTAAGTCTGTCTTTACGTTCTGAGTTCAATTTCCGCGGAGGTCGACTTTTGCTTTTATCCTTTCGAGGTTGATAAATTAAGTACCAGTAGCGTACTGAGTCGATCTAATCGATTGGCTCCCTCCCCTAAAATTTCGGGCTTTGTGCCTAGAGTAGAAAAATTATTTTAGCACAACTTTAGAATATGAAACTCTCGCTGATTTTTATGTATATATATATATATATAAATTTAACGATGTATTCAGAAACGTACGTATAAAGTTCATAGCGTTTAAAATAATAGATCTCAATGGATAGAATATATTAGAAAGATTATGTGCTTATAGTGGATTCCATACGTACTGTCAGGAGATTCTATTGCTAAACGATAGAAAAGGTTGGTAAATTACAGTTTTCCTACTTCGTAAGCAATAACGTGGCATAGCTAGAATCTGTTTTTAAACCTACTATCTTCACAACACTTTCTTCCTTTGAAAAGTTTGAACTTGCAACACGAGCATTGTGCTGTGTGAGAATTAAATCCCTATAAATTATTAGACTCGCAATTCTCATTGTATTTTACGTGTGTAAAGTTGTATGTGTGATTATACTCATTATTTTATCAATACATTATACTATTGAGTATACTGTATCGATTACATAAAGATACAGTGAATCTTTCAAACGTAAAGTTGTAGGTTCCACATTTAGATATTGAATATGAATATTATAACTGCAAAATCTCCATCAAATCATACCGTACAAGCTTAAATAAAGGTGACTATACATTGGACAAAGTAGTTTTAGATATATTGTGAATAAAACAAAAGGCTACACCCCTTTCGGAGAAAACCAAGGGCCGTATCAACAATAGTACAGATCTTCAGGAAAAGGAGTCACTACTAAATAACCCTATCTAATTAGCAATGCATCTACTGTCAACCAACCGTTGTGCTTTACTCCAGTTTTGCATGAGCCAGTAAATCAAGACTGATCCGAAATTATATCGAAAATAATACTGTGGGTTTTGCACTAGGCTGGCACTGGAAGCGGCTTAAAGAGGGTAACTTGTATAATCATGAAGCCATGGCTTTTATTCCAAATCCGTAATTGAAGTCCATGGTATTTATTATAAGTTATAACTATATCTTCATTCTTCAGTGTGAAATTGCTCATTCTGTGTAATGTGGTACGATTCAGTCGGCCAACGATGCCAAATTGCTTAACACTGTTGACTTTCCCGAAATCTCCCAGTTTCTACAAAGTAATCATCACTTTACTGAACCTTTTATATTTAGTTATATTGATAAATACGTAAAGAACTCTAAAGATTTGTGTTCCCACACGAACAGACATACGCAAACACGCACGCATACATAACTATATACCTACCAACATTCCTAACTACCAACCTACCAAACTACTAAACTACACAGACATATAATACATGCATTTGAATGTCTATATAGAAACGGATTGGCGTGTGTAGGATTTGGGGGTGGAGTTCGTATGATTGCTAGTATGTTTGATATTGTATGCGTGAAAACGTAATACTTTTCAGATCTAGGGATGTAAATTGCTTTGTGTCTAAAAGTTAATCAAGGATGTGTCTATAATTTCACTTTAGTCCATTGCATATATCCCTATAAGTGGATTTGTGTTCATCTGAAGAATAATTAGTGAGATGGTATATAAATATGAATATGTAAATGTTAGCATTTAAGGGAGTAAATAGCTGTGGTTGTACGTCTATGTGTTTCTACGTATTCATATAATTTTGTGTGTGCGTATTAAAGTACTGCCTGTGTTTATTGCGAGTTCTCTTCTTCGGAGCTACATTTAATATCTATAGGTCAAATTGAGTTCGAAGTAGATATTATCAGGGAAATAAAATGAAACTGAGAACTTAATGCACGCTTGTCAACTTGATACTGTTATATCTAGGAATATAACTAATAATATTCTACCTATGCTGTAAAAATCTGACAGCTATTTCAACTTCGAATCCTTATATTTGGTTTCAGTTACAGCTTCTTTGGATGCATTTCATTAGAGATGTAAAAGTTGAACCTTTTCTGCTTTTCGTTCTCATTTCGATTATTTAATATTTGCTTTCGGTCCATCAAAATGGAATGCTAATACATGCTGCTGTTTTCTTTTTCGTTTCTAAATTAATAATACTTAATTCATTACAAAATATTCGAGACAGAATTTTACCTTCCCTTATACATAACTTTCTAATGTCTAGTTTCCTTCTGCGGGATATTTACCTATGAATCATCTTGGCGCATTATAGTATTAAATTTCATCCCCGTCTAATCTCGTTACTACTTAATACCTCTGTAAATTTCCATAAATAAACGATCAGCACCTGAGTGCAATATTTAATACCAGTGAAGTAGTCTATCCGCTCAGTACAAGACAACCAGAAACATATCATGACAAATAACGTTGGCATCTAAGCTGTTTTTGAAAAGTAACTGTGGACTTACGACACGAAATGAAAAGCATTAATCTTCCCTAACATTATGATATGTCCATTTTCTTTTACTTGTTTCAGTCTTTTCCCTGCAGCCATTCTGGGGTATCATCTTGATAGGTTTAGTCGTTTAAATTCAC
>NC_142932.1:91238180-91270680 GCF_046866305.1 Octopus bimaculoides | reverse complement strand
ACACATGTATATTCATTTACATGTACGTATATGTACACTTGTATACATATCGACATACAAATTTGTTTTGTAAATACGCATATATGTGCGTGCATGTATGTGCGTGCATGTGTGTGCTTTGAGTTAGGTAAAATGTATATACCACCACGTAATCCCCTGACTTGTTCTTTGAGAAGAACATGCAGCTAAATAAGAGATTCGTGTAAAAAAAATAAATATTAAAGCATCTAAAAATATAGCAGTAACGAAAGGGAAAATTATTAGCCATAACATATCTCATTGAAAAAGGACAAAAGAGGAGTGCTCAGAAATATGAATTAAACAAAATTAAAGGAAACCGGTAATAGCGGATATCTCATATTTGGTAGTCCCGGTGACTACACCGGATGTGATTTTGCGTCTGACAGCAAAGAATAGTGGAATGCTTAATTTCAGAAGTCAGAAAGACACTGAAAGACATTCTTTGCAATGTATTCACTTATACTGCAATTTAAAATAATAACACTGGAAATTTTCAACGGGCCAGCATATTTAATATTGCGAACTAAATATGTTTCGACAATATGATATATGTATACATATATAACTTATATAGTAAATACCACTATGACCGGTATACAAACTATAGTGTAAAAGGCTAGCCACTGGATTTAGTTTAAAAGAGACGATGTGCGATGGCTAAAAGAATATTGAGCGGGGCTTCATATCAGTGATGGGACCGGTGCGCAATGATGCCGTCGAGAGCTAGGCCCTGAAACGGTGCACATTCTCTCTTGATGGCCCCATATACTTGCTGGATTCCGGTATGCGAAGCTTTCAACTAGTAGCACTTGCATGTGCAAGTTGTTTGCAAAACATATACATAAATAGGACTAATTTAGCTGTATCTCCGAAGAGTGAAAACATGATGGACAATATTAATCGAACATTTAATGGATTCTCACTAGGATCAGCGACATCAATTAGACAAATCCTATAAAGACAACCAGTGAATCGGGTTTTATATACTCAACGATTGCAGTATCTACAGAAAACATTGGAGCTACTAGTTTGCATACCGTAAATGTTATTGAACGTGTTTATTTTAGTATATATATAGCAATGACGGTTTCTACAGAACGCTTGCGTTGAGGTAAAACAAACACTTCTGAGTTTACCGTAGGTTAGCCTGCAGGCTTTTGAATAACTTCCTCTTCATATTCTCCCTGAGGTTATACCCAATTCACTGGCTTCGAAAATTGGATTTTATTTCTGAAATTAAAGAATTGTGTATGGAAACTGCTTTAGGTAGGAATTTCTATGTATGAATTTGAATGTCCTTAAATAAAAACATCTACAAAATCACTTTATAACACTTTAAACTTCACCCTTTGCAGTCTTGTCACGGATGAGAAATAGCATGAACCATTGACGCTAAGTGAAAGTAAGAGTTTATAAATTGGAAGACATAAATTTTGAGTTGGTAAAACTTCGGTGACACGACCAGCAGAAATGTCTATCTTTGTAGGCATGGCTTTGTGGTTACGAAGCTTCATTTGCAGCCACATGATTTCTGCTTCAGTCTCATTACGTGGCAACTTGGAAAGATGTTTTTTTGCTATAGTCCTTGGTCGATTAATGATTTGTGAGTGAATATGGTCGATAGAACACATGAAGGCGTGTTGTATATAAAACATATATATATATATATACATATATATATATATATATATATATATATATATATATATATATATATATATAGATATATATATATATATATATATATATATATATATATATATATATATATATATATATATGCATGTATGTATGTGTAACCACAAAACTACGCCTGGTGGTCTTGTCACCGAAGTTTTAACAACTCAAATTGTATGGCTTCCAATTTATAAACTCTTACTTTCACGTAACGCCAATAATTCATGCTGTTTCTTATCCGGGACAAGACTGCAACGGGTGGAGTTTAAAGTGCTGTAAAGTAGTTTTTAGTTTAGTTTATTGTCTCTAGATTGTTTGCAGACTTCTTACCATTTGCATTCTGCGGATAAAAATTCAAGATTGATAATGAACTTTCAGTAGTTACGGTGATAACATTAATAGCAATCGTAGCAGTATAAGTTAGTGTCATCGATAATGTCATTGCTATTACTGTAGTTATTGAAGCTGTTGTTTTTGTTTGTGTTAGTATTACAGATGACTATGCTGATATCACTTACTAACGTCATCATCTTATCGTGCACGTAATGGCTTCTGCTTTTGGTATCAATTCTTCTACTATTTTGGGAATTTAAATATCGTATGCAGTAACTATGCAGGGCTTTATTCACACTTCAAAATAGAAACACATAGAAACTATACCTAGGCAAACTCAAACATTAACTTGCACAAGAATATATCACGTACACATGCGCAAACACACATATACTCGAGCACGAGCACACACACACACACACACGCGCGCGCGCGCGCGCGCACACACAAACACATAAATGCATATACACATGCATGCAAATACAGACGCACACTCACATAAACACACAAGCGCATATATACATGTGGTTGTGGGTGCGTATAATTACATATGTTCACATATATATTTATCACACACACACCCGCACTAGCGCATTCATATACACATACATGCAGATACAGACGCACACATAAATAAACACACAAGCATATATACACATATGTTTGTTGGTGCGTATATTCACATATACTCACATATATTATTATCACACACACACAATACACACACACATACACATACACACTCGCAAACAAATACAAACACGTGTACATAACGATTACATGCATAAATATAACCAAGAAGAATTGAATTATTACATATATGTGCGTATGTGTGTGTTAGAGTGTTTGTGTGTGTATGTGCGATAAATATGCACGTGCATATGTAATTATACGTATCCACAAACACAAAGACGCGCACACGCACACACACATATGTAATTATATATATAAGAATATTCGGATCTTTTTTAAAACGGGGGCCACATTTTTCATTAATGTTTTACGTAGTGTTTTTGGTACCGAAAGACTTTCAAACTTCGTATACTTATCTATTTTGTGTTATAGAACAGAAAAATATTTTTGTATTCGAATTTATTTCATGTAAAAACTTGTCTTATTTCGATAATTTCAACCAATTACTGACGTCCATTCAGTCGATATACATTAAGTGCCGACTACATAAACAAACGATTCTTCGTTTTATTTGCTTTTTTCATTTTAAATTTGCTTTAACCCTAACCCTAACCCTAACCCTAACCCTAACCCTAACCCTAGGGTTAGGGTTAGGGTTAGAGTTAGGGTTAGGGTTAGGATTAATTGTTTCAGAATCGTTTGTTTATGTAGTCGGCACTTAATGTATATCGGCTGAATGGACGTCAGTGATTGGTTGAAATTACAGAAATACGACAACTTTAACATGGAATAATTTATGGATTTCTTTTTTTTTAAAGAAGACTAAGAGAAAAAGATGTTTTATATGACACATTCTACCAGTGTTCCAAGTTTCAAAGTGTTTCGTTAATGAAAAATGTAGCCCCCGTTTTAAAAAAGATCCGAATATGCTTATATATCTAAGAATCTGCAATTCTATGTAGGTATGTGTATATATTTATATGCATTTAATACTCAGATACACATTCATGCATACACACATGAATACACAGAGAAGCGCATGTGCTCTCATGCAGGCATCTGACTCAGACGCAATCTCACAAACACGCGCGCGCACGCGCACGCACACTCATCTACATACTCAGAAAGATTCCAGATTCTTAATAACCATTTCTGCTATAGGCACAAAGCCTGAAATTTGAGGGAAGGGTAGTCGATTACATCGACGCCAGTACTCAAGTGGTACTTAATTTATTGACCCCGAAAAGATGAAAGACAAAGTCGACTTCGGCAGAATTTGAACTCAGAACGTAGCAACAGCCGAAATTCGGTTAAGCATTTCGCCTGGCGTGCTAACGATTCTGCCAGCTCGCTGCCTTTCAGATTTTTAATGATATACGAGGGCAGTCACGAAATTAAGGCAAAAGTTAGCATAACTTTTATTAATTGACTTAGGTCGTTCAAATTACGCATGCTTATAGTGTAACTCTTCCTCTTGGCATAACTGTCCTATTCAGCACAGTCTCCGTCACGAGTGATGCATTTGCAGCATCGTTAAGCCCAACCCTTGAATATTTCTCTCCTACATAATGTCTACATTGCACACACCGCTAAATTTATGTTTACAAGCACACACCGTTAAATTTCTCTTACCCGATGCTAAAATTTATCTTACGGTATTGCCAGTTAAAATGGTAATGTTTAGAAAAGCAGTAATGCGAACTCGGAATAAAAACATTTTTTCCGCTTTTACTGTCGTCATCATAGAAGTCATAGTTGTTGTTGTCGTTGGTGTTTCAAATCATCGTCGTCTTAATCATCATCATCAATATTGTTATTATATTTGTCCTACTCCACTTGTGTATATTAATGATAGATAGATAGATAGATAGATAGATAGATAGATAGATAGATAGATAGATAGACAGACAGATAGATAGACATATCGCATGGCTCAGTGGTTAGAGCGACTGGCTTATAATTAGGAGGTAGTGAGTTTGAATCCTGGACCGCGCTTTTTGTTGTGTTCTTAAGCAAGACACCTTATTTCACATTGCTCTAGTTCACTCAGCTGTAGAAATGAATTGTGACGTCACTGATACCAAGCTGTATCGGCCTTTGCCTTTCCGATGGAGAACATCAGTGGCGTGGGGAGGGGAGGCTGGTATGGGAAACTGCTGGTCTTCCATAAACAATCTTGCCCAGACTTGTACCTCAGAGGGTAACTTTTTAGGTGTAATCTCATGGTCATTCACGACCAAAGGGTATCTTTACTAGATAGATAGATAGATAGATAGATAGATAGAGAGAGAGATAGATAGATAGATAGATAGATAGATAGATAGATAGACAGACAGATAGATAGATAGATAGACATATATACATAACTGGGACTCCGTTGATTACGAGTACTCTTAAAATAGTTTCCAGAGGTATTCAGCGTGATACAATGCTGACCCTTTCAAATACAGGTACTTCTCATTTTCGCCAGGTGAGTGAACTGCAGAAACGTGAAAAAAATCTCTTCCTCAAAACACAACGCGCCGCCAGGAATCGACCTCACAAACTTAAGATCCTGAACTGGATACCCTACCCTACCTACTTAGCCGCACGCTTTCGCACATACATACATATACAAGTATACACCCACCCATATATAAATCTGTGTGTTTGTGCACGTGTTTGAATTTTAGCATTTTTAAAAATTTATTTGCATTTATTTGCATATATTCATTAATTATTTTTAGGACCGATTATCTTATCTGCTTTTCTTACGTATTATTTGTGCTATTTGCATTTGATCGTCATTGACTTTTTACTTGCAATTATAATGTATTTATAATCAGTTCGTCAGTAGTTGTTTATTACGTAGTTTTCATATTTTAAATATTCATCAGCATTTATCGTATTTTATTTAATATTTGGTCTTTGCATTTATTCATTGAGTTATTAATTAATGATTGTATTTCAATCACGTATGTGACGATGCAAAGTGAGTGCATCTGATTATGCTTGCATAAAATTGTGTGTGTAAGCATGCGTACGTTATAGTGTGTGTGTATCTCTAGATACAATCACTGATATACAAACGTGCGTTTGTTATATATGTACATCTTTGTTATATACGGGCGGTGTATACGCCATCCGTATGTGTATTTTCAATACAAATGAGGTACCTTCATTGTCTCGCTCATAGACTGGTATATGAATTTACTGCTCTAACATAAGCATTAAACAAAGCCAAAACGATCTTTGTATGTGTGCATGTATATACATACATACATACATATATATATATATATATATATACACATATATATATATATATATATATATATATATATATATATATATATATATATATATATATATATATATATATATGTATGTATATATAGTCAAATCGCAAAACCGAGTCTACGGAAGGAAAAATACTGCCAAAGCACGTGCATACCTGTGTGTGTGTGTGTGTGTGTGTGTGTGTGTGTGTGTGTGTGTGTGTGTGTGTGTGCGTGTGCGTGTATATATATATATATATATATATATATATATATATATATATATATATATATATATATATATATATATATATATATATATAGTCTTTTATTCGTTTCAGTTGTGTGTCTGCGGTCATGCTCGAGCAACACCGGGACTTTTTTTACTTTTCCATATCACGCCTACTCATTTCATAAATTTACATTTCATTAACAACTTTTAGTACTTGGTTATATTTTAGGTACAGCTCTTCTTAACGAAACTGCTATTGCTATTCCGTCTTTTGAGCAAGATAAAATAAAGTAACATTTTTGTCTTGAAATAATCGGTTCTTTCCCTAGAACAACTTGATCTATCATTGATGCAGTTCAGTGATAGAAACACGCACATTAATGAAATAATGCAAACAATTTCAAATGGTTAATTGGATGGCGACTAAAGAAGTTCCCACCATTCAGTTTGCTGGGTAAGTAGGGTATTTGGACATCCATTATGTCGGGTCGTCTGATAAATTCGTTTGTCTTTTCTATTTATATCACTCTTTTCCTATGCTATTCAAATTGAAACCAGAAGTATTTTATCGAAATATTTTATGGCGTTTTCTAGCTCTTCAGCAAATTTTATTTATCATTTTCAAAATTTGAATATATTTTAACTCTTTGCAAACATATCATAATCGAGTGCCAAATAGTTAATGATGAACGGATTCCTCTGACATGACAATAATTAAATATAATACCTATTAAAGTGTGAAATAGAGTCTCACAAAGAAGAGCCGACCATTAAACATACGTGGGGAATGGAGTGTCCCATTAGGTTATCTATTTATTTGGAATACAACGTGATGACACAGACGATATGAAATACACAACGGGATCGTCAAAAACCTGAAGTTGACTGACGAATGAGAAAGATAGCGGAAAGAGGTTAAGTCTCTTGCTGTGCACAAATGGCTTCTTTAGTCTGCGAAAATTCACCATGTTAATCATGTAGCAACTTCTATGAATTCAGATATGTCAAAAATGTTACATTTTTCCCTTATATTTTTGTATTTCCTCTTTGTCTGACTGTTTTTCGATGAGAACTAATTTAATCTTATGTAATTGAACATTTCTTTCTTTCGAATTACCTTACTACGAACAACTTTTCGAATCATAGAAATAGTTTCTTGCTGCATGTAGAAGCATAACATATCTACTAGTGGGACCTGTGGAAATTCCACAGAACGAAAAAGATTAAGAGAAGCTATCTAAGAAAGAAAGGATGATTTTCATTATTATTTGTTTTGTTGTTTTTCTTTTTCATTCTTTCGCTAAGTTCTTTCAATTCTAGTCACAGTAATATATTATAGGATTTTAGAATCTCCCTCTGCTAAAGCACTTTATATTTCTCTCTTTCTTTCTACCTCTTGAAAAAACGTTTTAACCACGTAATTCCCCACTTCATGTCTTTAATATTTCTCTCTTTCTTTTCATCTTTCCCTCCCCTCCCTACAGCATGCCATTAACACTTCTCTCACACACTTTTCTCTCACCGTCATTGTCTCTCGCTCTTCGTCTCTCCCTTCAACTAACCACGTTTTTCATAAGTCCAAACAATATTGCTTTGTCTTTCATTGCTTTTCAGATCTAAGTGTGTTAGTTTAAATGGAATCTTTTATTCATTGCTATCTCTCTCCCCCCTCTCTCTCTCTCTCTCTCTCTCTCTCTCTCTCTCTCTCTCTCTCTCTCTCTCTCTCTCTCTCTCTCTCTCTCTCTCTCTCTCTCTTACTGTTATTCCACCTCTCATTGAATCTCTAACTAGCTAAATTACAACGGGCGAAACGAACAAACAGATTATTATACAGATTATTGGAAGGTGGCGAGTTGGCAGAATCTTTAGCCCACCGGGCGAAATTCTTAGTGGTATTTCATCTGCCTTTATGTCCTGAGTTCAAATTTCACCGAGGTCGACTTTGCTTTCATCCTTCCGGGGCTCGATAAATTAAGTACCAGTTACGTCGTACTCGAGTCGATCTAACCGATTGCCCCCCCAAAAAAATTAGGGCCTTGTGCCTAGAGTAGAAAAGAATCGTTAGCACGCAGGACGAAATTCTTAGCGGTATCTCCCACGTCGCTACGTTCCGAGTTCAAATTCCGCCGAGGTCGACTTTGCCATTCATCCTTTGGGGATCGATAAACTAAGTACCAGTGAAACACTGGGGTCGATGTATTCGACTTAATCCCCTCCCCTCATATTTCAAACCTTGTGCCTATAGCAGAAAGGATTTTATCGATTATTTTGTACTTTTCTTCAGTTATCAGACTACGGCCATGCGGTAGCATTGCCTTGAATAATTTTTAGTCGAATGAAATGATCACAGCACACTTTTTTACAGACTAGCAATTATTCTTCGGCAGTACATATACTAAAATTGGAACGATACAGAGAAGATTAGCATGGCCCCTGCGCAAGGATGACACGCAAATTCGTGAAGCGTTCCATATTTTTTCTTAAGGCGGTGCTCCAGCATGGCCGCAGTCAAATGACTGAAACAAGTAAAAGAGTAATATGTAATTTTTATATATTCTAGTGTACCATTTTGTACGGTACTGCTATGCAGTCCAGTACACTAGTTAAAAGTCTTTAAGCTGTCGTACATTTATACTTTATATAGTCTATTTATTGTATTTATTTATTTATTTGTGAGTGTCTGCTACTCTGAATTGAATATTTCAAAGTATAATGTATTTCAGTTGATTAAGTCTATTTCAGGATTTTGATATTTAAACTAATCCATGCCAACCATTAAAAGTTTTGTAAACTGGAAGTGCAAAAGAGAGGGAGGAGACTAGGAAGGAAAATCAAAGGAAATCTACACATTAATTCTCTTTAACAGCGTAGGAAATAGTGAATAAACAAATACAACAATAAGAAAAAAGAAACAAAATAACAACTTTAATTACAAGTAGAGCGAATACAACATCTATTAATTTCGCAAAATATAAGACCTAAAATTCAAACAAACATATTAACAGTGAAGATGGCGATAATAGCGAAGGTAAAGAAAAACGAGCAAAAAATTATTGGCAGCGAACTTAATCAATAGTTATTTGGCTGAATTCCCGACAAACTTCGCTTCACCTTCAGGCGAAAGTCTAATCGTTCTCAGTTCAGCTGATATAAGGCAGTACAATGCACTTGTTTTTCAGAAGTTCAAGCAATATTGCTTTGTTTTTCATTGCATTTCAGTTCTTAGTGTGTTACTTTAAATGGAATCTTCTATTCATTGAATAATTTACATCACCAAAGTGTCTTTGTTTTCGAAATATGTAGCGCATATACGCGCGGTTATGTACTCAATTCACGCATGTACAAATAAATACATAATATATATATGAAATATATATATTATGTATTATGTATAAAAGAAATATATATGGATGCGCAGAAAGACACAGAAACAAGCGCACACACACACACACACATCTTCAATAACCACATATATTGCTTTCAAATTTTGGTACAAGGCCATAAGGTTTGAGGGGTGGGGAAGTCGATTACATCGACCCCAGTACTTGACTGGTACTTATTTCATCAACACCGAAAGGATGAAAGACAAAGTTGACCTCGGCTGACTGAATTTGAACTCAGAACGTGAAAACGAGCGAAATATATATATATATATATATATATATATATATATATATATATATATATATATACATATATAGCACCTCAAAAAGATGTAAGGCAAATTTGACATCGATAGCATTTGACATCATAGTACAAGTTTAGAACAAATGCCACTTGGATTTCTGCTTCCTATTTAGCATTCAAGTCACACCAAGAATGAACGTTGACAGATGAAACTATAAAGCATTATATTGCCCAGTACATAGTAATACACACGCGCGCGTGCACGAACACACACATACACACACATAACGAAAGTAAGCTTGTCACGTTTCGTCGATGCCTATACCAAGTTTCAATCAACTAAATTAACACCTCCATTGCTGATTTCCCGAGATTCTTGCAATCTGAATGCAATCGTCGTGTAGGATCAACTTGATGTGCTATCATCCGGTGTTGCTACATTTTCATCTATTCCACTTAGCTCTGAAATCCAAAATGATATTTTGTACTTCAATTTTATAAGTACCATGGAAGTATTATTCATCTTTGTGTACGTTGTGTAAAGTAAAATAGGAAATTATTTTCTAAAAATGGTATAGGCCTCCAAATTTTTGTGTATTTAATATTTTTTCTTCTATATTTTTTTTATTGTATTATTATTTTGGTTTGTGTCAGGTTCGGTCTTATTCCTGGTAGGAATTCTGTGGATAGCAAGTTACTACTTATGACCTTAAGTATCCACATGTTTTCAACAGTCTTTCAAGTGCTTTGGACCTTCCTGATAATCCTTGCTGTCGCTAAGAGACAAAATTTCTGTAGGAGCTCTACAAGACATTCTATTTCTATCTCCCTCAATCATTTGTCTATATCGTGGTTCACTCTTCCCAACGCACAAATTATTATAGTTACGACCTTTACTGTTCACATGCTCCAAATTTTTCCTATTTCAAATTTTAAGGGATTGTATTTTCTTTGTTTTTCTCCCTCTGTGTTTGCGATCCTGAAATCAAATGGGCATGATAGGTCGATAAGTTAGCAACTGCGTTTTTCTTTTCTATGATTGTAATATCAGGTCTATTATTTTGTAATTTCTTGTCCGTTCGAATTGGAAAGTCGCACAAAATCTTACATTTCTCCGACTCTTGTAATCTTTCGTGTCGATGATTATACTATGTTTCCAGTTTCAAATCCCCATTTCTGGCACAGTTTCCAGTGTAAAACTTTTACAACTTGGTCGTATCTCCATTTCTTATATTGTTCCGGTGCCAACTAGGGGCATTTTTCCACAATGTGTGCCACTGTTTCATTCCAAGTTCCACATGCTCTACATTTTTCTATCACATTCTCTCCATATATATTTTTCCCAAGTTGTTTGTTATTATAAATTGGTCTTGGATTGCTACAATTAGGCTCTCTATTTCTTTTTTTAATTGATCCTTTTTCAACAAAGCTCAGGATTTTGTTCCACATATTATTATCATTATTGTTGTTTTACTTTGCAGAGTGTTCGATTTTATTTACTCTGGTAGATTCTGTGAGAGTGGACAGCATCCTGCTGTCAGAAGTATCACAGGATCTCATTCCGGACATTATAAGCTTTGATACTTGGTTGTTAATTATCGTGGGAGATATTCAACATCAAAGTACCAATCTCAAAATCCTAGCTATCCTCAGCAGCGCAGTTTTTTGGGCTTGTTCTGTTCTCATGTCAATTCCGATTTCTCTGACATATTTCTCGAACTTCGTTGTTAGTGGTCTGAGTGCCCCTATAACTTCTGGAATGACAGACACTCTCCTCAGAGTCGATATTCTTGTGATTTCGTCTTTTAGTTGTCCGTATTTTTCAATCTTTTTTTGTTCTTTGTCACTTATGCGTGCAATATCTATAAAACTGATTTCCTCTTTACCTTCATCTACCACAACAATATCTGGTCTCCGAGCCTCGATTAGGGAGTCACATTGGTTTGGCTCTTTCTGATTCATGTTCGTGCCATTTATGTGCTCTGTTCAGACCGTACTTTTAACATATCCTCCGGTGTACGAACTTAGCTGCGTTATCGTGCCTCCTTTTATAGTGCTTTTGGGCCAGGTTGCGACACTCATTCACAATATGTGAGATTGTTTCGTTTCTGCTGCCACACATCCTACAAAGGGACGATTCGCTACTCTTATCAGTTTGGAACTTGATGTAATTAATTCTCAGAGCTTGTTCGTGGGCGCTACATATCAATGCTTCAGTGCATCCTTTCAGATCACTTTTTCTTAGCCATCTCCAAGAGTTGATGTTATCTTTCCCTTGATTTCTCCGAGGAACTGACCATGCAGTGGTTTCATTTTCCAGTTGTTTACTCTCTCTTGTTTCTTAAATGATTATTATTATTATTATTATTATTATTATTATTATTATTATTATTATTATTATTATTATTGTGTGGGGCCTGTGATATTTGCTTAAGTAACTTCTCAAGGCAAACTGAAAAAATTCAGAACATTGATTTAGTCTCACACGCACGTAAACACACACATACACGCGTGCACACACACACATGTACGAATACATTCAGCGATATACAAATGAGGACAGACATATGTTCACTTACGGACACACACACACACACACTCACACACACACACACACACACACACACACACATATATATATATATATATATATATATATATATATATATATATATATATATATATATATATATATGTGTGTGTGTGTGAGTGTGTGTGTGTGTGTGTGTGTGTGTGTGTGTGTGTATTATGTACGTATGCACGTATGCAATTATGTATGTATGCATACACACGTAGTTATAAAAGTGGAGTTATAAGAAGGATGTTTTGTTTGGTTTCATATTGCAGTGTTCAATATATGAGATTTAGTTTCTCTATACTTAGTATATTCGGAATAAAAATACCATAAAATATATCGTGGTGGCACATCTAGCAAACTATCACATATATAAAGCAGTATGAATGATTCGTTTTGACAGTTAACTTGGTCATAAAATCTGATGTTATCTTATTCACGAGGGAAATACTTAATGAGCTGTATTTTATCGGTTTGGTCACAAAATACATTTCTGCGTCGGCAATGATAATTTTCTTTGAAGAATTTCGACGAACAGAAAGCAATTTTTACACATATTTATTGTTGGCGTGAATTTAAGGGAGAATATATTTTTCTTGTTCTTAACTAAATTCTTGGAATAATTCAAAAGGTCACCCACTTAACTTTCCGACGGAAGTAACGTCACAAACGATTACTTTAGAAGTTGTCTAAACATGTATATATTTATGATAATTTGCATAGATGGAGATATGTCTAATGTTCTTGTTCTTGTTGTTGATGGTTAACCTCAAGGAAGATCTGATTGAAAGAAGTTTTTTTTTTTTTTATTGAAGGTGATCTAACGTTACACATCCTATCCTTTTAAGGCATTGCAGTTTATAAATACACTCTCTATTTTCTCCCATCAACTTTTAAAGTTGTTAATGTGTGAAATAATTTCTTTTAATCTCTTAGAAATACTGAAATGATATGCAAATAATTAAAATGAATACTTGTTATTTGTAGCACTTTTATAAGTAATTCTAAGCTGCATCATTTCAGTGTCGGTTGAATAAAAGTAGGCATCCTACTTAGACGAACAATAACCATTAGAATTAGACAATTGTGGATAATTTGATTCTTTGCTAATATAACATAATTTATCATAGGGCTTGCGATAAGGTTTAAAAGATCTAATTGCAAATCTAAGTTGATATCTAAAAAAATCTACGTTATTAACGTTACTTTCTAGCGTAATCTGTAAGGTCATTCTGTAGAAGAAAGTAATCAGATTCTTCTTAAGTTTATCTAACTCATGGCTATTTAAATTATGGGTGACTACATGACCGTCATCCTTGTATTGTAGAATAAGTCTTTACGAAAGATTTTGAAGGTCTACTGGCCGAATAGGATCTCGAATAGCCAACTACACATTTAAGCTAACGTGAAACCAATCTTTGTCCATATGTTTATGTCCATATGTTTATGTCCATATGTTTATTTATGTATGTGTCTGCATGTATATGAGTCTATGCCTGTTCTATGTATGCACGCTATGCATGTATTGTTGCTCTCCATTTCATTTGAATAAAAATGATATTCTCGAATAGTTTTCTTTCAATTAAATCAGCGTCCCACCATATTGAACAGGTCGTGTTTCTCACCGCTCACGACATAACATATAATCGCTTGAGAATTATTCGGTCTTAGTAGACACATGACATGTGATCTTCTTCTAGCACATTAGCAGTCCACCTAGTGGCCTCCTTTATATATATTTTTATACACACACACACACACACACACACACACACATACATATATATATATATATATATATATATATATATATATATATATATATATATATATATATATATATATATATATATATATATATATATATATATATATATATATATATATATGTATGTATGTATGTATGTATGTATGTATGTATGTATAGTATGTGATTGTCGCTATTCGTATATGATCGTGCTCTGTCTGCTATTTCTAGCAAATCAAGTGTTCATATGGAGGGATATTTTTGTCCTCTGTAATTAACGTGTTGTCTAGCAACAGACAGTATTTCAGTCCTCTGTCGCTATTTTTTCTTTTAGTTCTCATTAATCAGTTGAAACTTCTTTCTTTTAACTGCTGCTCTTGTCCCACGTATTAACGCTTTTGTACTAAAGCTATTAAGCGCAGGGCGATATAATAGTAATTTTGAAGGCTTAAACTAATCTTGCACCAACATTATTTACAACAAAATAATGTTCTGTTGCGTTGCTTCCATTACTGGTTATTTTACTTTAAGGATTGCCCTGTTATTTCTTAACTGTAGTCTGCACTGACAGAGAATTTAGCTTGAGTTATTACATAGAAATTATCAGATTTTGTGTCTCACTGAAATGAAGACTGCACCATTGAATACTTCCCTTCTAGTACTTATCTCTCTGGAGCGAGTAAATTAGAACAAAATCCCTTTCCGAAACTGAATTTTCTCGTAATACCCAAGAAATAATAGACTTGAATTTAATGAACTGCATAATCAACCCTGGAAGCTTCGATTAACAAGCTAACGTTGTATATATAATAAATATTGATTTTTACTATGGACAAACGGTTATATTTTCTGAAAGATAGTGTGCCCTAGAATCACATGTAAGCAATTACTGGTACACTTTTAGCAATGTCAGTCTCCAATGATATGGATTTTGTATTCGTTTATAACATTCTATCGTTGAACATCTTTGTTGTTGTTGTTGCTGCTGTTGTTTAACACTGGTCAGTCCTGAACTGTTAGACCTAGTCGTAATGATGTTCAAACCATGATCATGCAGTCCTTCTGCTAAAGATATGATATGATCGTGCTTTTTCTGCTATTTCTAGCAAATTAAGTATCCATATATGTACTTACTACATCGTTCTTTTGTTTTTTTTCATGTTGATGATAACGATGTTGCTGTGTAACCAAGTACAGGGATCTCAGAAAAAGTAATTCCATAATAGTTCAGGTAAGTTTGATAAGAGTAATACAACTTTCTACCAAGTTAAAGTTGACTAAAAACAATGAGTTTCTATAGTGGTCTTGGATTTTACATTTGTACACGCACAGTGGATATAGTCAATGGCAGCAGTCTCAGTATATATCTTCTAATCTAATCAGTTAGGTGGAGACTATTCGGGGGAAGGAAATTATCCTCAAGCCGGATACAATGCCCGAATGTTTCAAATAAAGTGAACTCCGCAAGAAGCACGCAAAGGAACAGGTGGTTCTGGTGACATATCATGTCTACCAACTCAGCAGGCCATTGCAAGTTTTGGGGAGAGAACTCAAAGATCCAGAAAGTGAAGCACATGGCATGCAGTTTCATTTTCTTTCTGTTTCACTTGTCCATCGGCCTGGATTGGTACTATTTTATTGACACCGAAAAGATGAAAGGCGAACTTGACCTCGGTAGCATTTTACTCACAGTACAAGTTCAAAACAAATACCGCTTGACTTTCTACTTTCTATCTAACATTTAAATGACTACCAACATGAATATTCACAGATGAAACTATGAAGCATTTAGAGAAGAAATGCAACGATAGAGCCACAACTTTCCAGTTCGTAAAATAATAATGGTTTTCTCAGCTGGCACGAAAGCTTTGTATCTTATCGATTAGAAAGATTGGCAGCAGTGATATTCCTACATTTATAAAAGCATTATTGATAAGATTGAAATTAAGACTTACGCTCTAACTGAGGCTCAGAACGCTTTTAGCGTGATAAATTACATTTGCCTTTGAACGGTCGCCATTGGAATTTAAAAACGACTTTGGAAATTTTATGTCATTAAAAAATGTTGTGAATTGAATGACGTGCGTAATGCTTATAGAGATGAGAAAGTGAGTAATGCTTATAGAGATGAGAAAGTGAATAATGCATATAGTAAATGCTTTATAATACGCTTATGTCGTTACTGCACTACTTAATCCAGTGGTACCTTGCTATATATTAGCTCCGAGTCAATGAGGGATCATGTACATGATTGCCCGAAACAACTTAGTGAAAATGACACTACGTTTCATTCACATTACGCGTCCTTCCTCATTAAATAGCGTGATCTTACATACATTCAAAATGACATGACCATCGCAGCTGGAATATCATTGATCGTATACATACTTAACCAGAACTAACAAATGGATAAACAACAATACTAACATCCTTATAGTATCTGGTTTGTTCTTAGAATTGCTATAAAAACCTATATTTCAATGAACGAAAGTAAATTGGAATGTTAATGAGGATGAAGCTCTTTCTTAACGACACTGACTGTGAAATTGAAATGAAATTTGTTCAAGACAATGCAACAACGTATTAGTTTCTTGTAGTGAAGCAAAGACAGTTACAGTATTAAATTAACACTTTATTTAAGTTTTGTGTCTCAACTAAACCTCCAAGTGGGTTCTTGTTAAATTTAATTCTAAGTCACTGTGATAACTAAATGACTTTTATTATTTATTATCATTTTAAGCCGGCGAGCTGGCAGAATCGTTAGCACGCCGGACAAAATACGTCGCGATATTTTGGCCGTCTTTACATTCTTAGTTCAGATTCCACCGAGGCCGACTTTGTCTTTCGTCCTATCGGTGTTGATAAAATAAGTAGTAGTAGTCGAGCGAAATTACTGGTCTTGTATCAAAAATTAAAACCATTATTTATTATCATTGTTTGAACAACTGTCACTCTGTATTTTATATGTCGGGATAGGTAGAGCTTATTGTGAAATTCATGCCATTTCTAATGGTTTTAACAGCACATGAAATCGGACGAGAAATTTTATTATCAGTTCTATTTTTGAAATTAATTTTCTTTAATGACTTTGATGGTGAAAAAATATCTATAACATTTCTCAGGGTTTCGGAAGCAAAACAGGAAAAGTCATTCTCAGAGAGAAGAATGGCCCCGATGCTTACAACCCAACTGATTAATTTTATCAGATAAAGGAGTACTGAGTAAATCTGCTTAACGGATTAAGTAGACTCCTCAAATCAGTCTGATCGAGTCGCTTTTTGAGAAGCTGTGTCCACTCGGGAGAAACCCGTATTCCAAAGATTATCTAAAACTATGCTATTCGTAATGCACTTTTCATTTTTATGAGGGTAGAGAGTGAGCGTAGAGGAAGATTTGCTTCAAAGCATTCGGACGATCATACAGTTACCTGTTAGAAGCTTACATCTTGGGTTTTAATAATCTCAACTAAGTGCATGTGGAAATAAATATACAATCAAAATCAAAATATTCCATAAACATGAATATATGAATGAATGATTGTATACATCCATGTACATCTTTTCCATGTATTTCATGTAGAAGTTAGTACTTGGTGAGCTGGGCTTAAGGTTTTTGTTTCAATGCAATTCCATTCATAAACTTGCTTGGCTTCAGTTTGAAGATCTGCAAGACTAGTGTTCAGTATAAAGCGGGAAAAACACATCTGATATTCACCTACCATGGGAGGGAAATAAGAATTGCAGTCGAGAGTACACTTTTTTTGCTGTTATTTCTAGATAACGTTCATAATGTTTAGCTGATAGAACAGGCATACGATCAAAGCATTCCAGGATTTCTTTCCGTCATTCATTTCATCCTTTCAATTATTTAGTGCAGACTCTTCAGGATACACTACCCAGTATGTCCTTTCTTCATATTAAAACCTCTAGAGTGTAATTTATGGGAGATTTGGATAGTTTTACTAGCAGGACAAAGTTGAGATCCTTTCCTTTGATTTTACTACATAACGTTAACGTTACTCCTTAACTTCAGTAACCACATACAATTCAATAATCATTGAATTACGAAAATGAGAACTTGTAAAACGTTTAACACTTCATATTTAGTGTAAAAAAAAAACTCTATATAACATATGCGGGTATCATAACATTTAAGAAATCCTGAGAATATTTTTGCTATTGTTACTATATTCAATCTTGAAAATATTGTTCTTCTCTTCGGCTATATATATGACAGTCATATATATGAATATATGACTGTCTGTCTGTCTTTATGTATGTATGTATGTATTTATGAGTGTGTGTGTGGGGGGGGGGCATACGTATGTATGTGTATATATATGTATGCTTTATATATATATATATATACATATATATATATACATACATATATATGTGTGTATATATATGTATATATATATATATATATATATATATATATATATATATATATATATATATATATATATATATATACACACACACACGCCTCTCTATCTATTTGTCTATCTATGAACATGTGTATGTAAGTGTGCACCACTTATGCACACAGCCTAAATCTGAAGTGATTTAATATAAAGTTTATAAAGCCTCACTTTCGCTTAACAGACAACGTAAAACGCGTTCGTTCTGCACTCCAAACACACACACATGCACTCACACACGCACATAATTCTACACAGGTCACCATAAAATATTTATTCCTGAGACGAAACGAAATAGCCTTTAATGCCAGAAACCAGGGCAATAAGCAAACAAGAAACCTAATTTCCCCAACCCAAATAAGAAAAATGCAAAAGAAGAAAAAATAATCTGACACAGAAACAGTTCAAGTTTCTAAGTCGGACATTCATTATTATTGTTATTACTTTTTAAATTGTTGTTATTATCATTATTTTCTTCGGACATGGTTAACTGGAGCACGACTCATGTGACTTGTCGAATAATACGATGCAACACCTCCAGGGGAATACGGAATCACTCAGGGGTTGTCTTGCCTTAGGAAGCGGCGATCACCGAGTGGAACGAAATCGCCTTTGTTTGTATTCGGTTTTGTTATTTCATTTGATTTTCTGTTTGCTGTTTGTGGTAACAAATTTGCAGCCGAACTAAACATAATGGATTACTGTGTACTTATGTCAAACTATATGGACATTATGCTTTTTTCTTTTTCTTTATTAATAGCCGGTGGGAAGGGAAGAAATACCTAAGCAAAATACAAGTTCTCAGTTCTTAAAGTTCCTTTCACCTACTACTACTACTACTACTACTACTACTACTACTACTACTACCACTACTACTACTGCTGCTGCTGCTGCTGCTGCTGCTTTTCTTCTCCTTCATATTCTTCTTCTTCTTCTTCTTCTTCTTCTTCTTCTTCTTCTTCTTATTATTATTATTATTATTATTATTATTATTATTATTATTATTATTATCATTATTATTATTATTACATTCTTTTCTTCGTTTTCTTTTTGCGGTCATGGGATGATGATGTTGATGGTATTTCTATATTTCATGCTATTATTTTTCCTCTGTAATCCTTCATTTTCCCTCTCATGCATGTGTGTATACATACATACATACATACATACATACATATATATATATATATAGTGATACTGTAAGGAGAAAAGGAAACAAAAATGATAACATTGGCCGTTAATATATTTTATCTCTCACGAAAGGATGAAAGGCAAATTTGACCACGACGGAATTTGAACTCACACTTTAAAGAGTCGGAACAAATTCCTCTAAGCATTCTGTCAGCTTGTCGCCTAAGTATTAATAATGATAATGATTTTAAATGTTGGCACAAGGCCAGCAATTTCACAGGAGTGGGTAAATTGATTACACGTGTACCCTTAACTACGTTAAGGGTACACGTGTCTTTGGCGTGCTCAGCCACTTGCACGTTAATTTCACGAGCAAGCTGTTCCGTTGATTGAATCAACTGGAACCCTCGTCGTCGTAACCGACGGAGTGCCATGTAATGTAATACATGTGGGTACGTGAGAGAGCGTGCGTACGTGCGTACGTGCGTGTGTGTGTCTATAAGCATATATACATATGTTTATAAGCCTGTGTGTGGGTGTGCGTGCGTGTGCGTGTAAGTCTGTATATATTCCTTAAATTGGATATGCTAAAAGACAGCCACAAGACTGCGATGTTCGTCTCGAGAAAGCATCTCGTATGGACAGAGAGTACTACGTATCAGTAGAAAGTACTATACATCTATACGAGATGCTTTGTGAAAACGTACATCTCAGTATATGGCTTTCTTATAGTATATCCACACTAAGTAAGGTGTGCAGATTGTTATTCGGTACTGATTCTGCTTCCGTTGTTAATATGATTTGCATGAAGAATGCATTCACAGCAGCTGATTCGATTTTTGTATTACTGACGCTAACCAATGTAGTTTTTTTGTTTTGCTTTGTTTTTTTTTTTTGTTTTGTTTTGTTGTTTTTTGGTGGGAGCAATGTTATAATGTACACTGTTGCCTGAAATCTATGGAGATTTTTCTGTAGTATAGTATAGTATAGTATTAACACTTAAAGAATAATATTTATTACTTTAAGTAGTTGCTTGTAGTGTTATATGTATTTTAATAAAGAATATATCTCCTTTTAATGGAAATATGGTGTGTTTCTTCGATCATTTAAAAGAATAGTAGAGACATATTTGTTAATGACACTCCAGATAATATCTGAAAGTGGGAAATAGGCCGCCAACACTTCAATAGCTTTCATCTTACCATGAAAGGCTGACAAGAGGCAAAGCTACGTCAACATCAAATACACTAACACTAATCATACATTGGTAAAACGTTAACTAATTAACCATTCAATTATAGAAACTTGTTCTCACGGTCCCTAAATTCAAATTTGGGATCTGGGGCACAAATCTATATATTTTCACATTTTGTATTTCAATAACAATAAGCAACATAGATAAATATATAAATAAGTAAAAGAACAATCTTATATGATGGACATTTCGAAGTTTCATTTAAAGTCTCTAATTATTATTGTTTTGAAAAATTGTAATTTCCTTTACATTTCTGAATGAGTGAATAATTTTCAAAAAATATAAAATATGAGAAATTGGTAAACTTTCAAGTGCTAATTGTAATTCATTTCTTCAAGAAAATAGAAACACAATTTTTATGTTCAACTTTTCATTTTAATTGTCTTACAAAGAATACGTTTCACGTGTTTTGAATAAAAATTTTGAATATTCACACTAACACCCGTATCAAAGAAAAGCACATAGCACTCATCCATGCAGAGAAAGAAACATACACGCTCACGCAAAACCATTCAGCATACACACGCGCATGAAAAACATACATACCAACAGGCGCCCACACACATATACACGTATATATATAGTAACCCCACCCTTTTATCTCTCTTGCCATGTTTGTCGATTCATTTAAAAGAACATATATTCATTATTTCATGAATATACGATGCTTCTCATTTCTATGTATATAGAAATGGAAATACTTATATAAATGTATATGCATTGCAAATAAGTACACACACACATACGTGCATACGTGTGTATGTATGTATGTATGTATGTATGTATGCATCTTTGTATATATATGTGTGTGTGTGTGTGTGTCTAAGAACTGGTATTCTAAATTCTTGGAGAAACTGCATAGGCCAATGTATGTGTATATATACTAATATATATATATATATACATATATACATGCATATATATATATATATATATATATATATATATATATATATATATATATATATATATATATATATATATATATATGTACATATATATATATATGTATATATATATATATATATATATATATATATATATATATATATATATATATATATATATATATATATATATATATATATATATATATATATATGTACATATATATATATATATATATATATATATATATATATATATATATATATGTACATATATATATATATATATATATATATATATATATATATATATATATATATATGTACATATATATATATATATATATATATATATATATATATATATATATATATATATATATATATATATATATATATATATATATATATATGTACATATATATATATATATATATATATATATATATATATATATATATATATATATATATATATATATATATATATATATATATATATGTATGTATGTATATATGTATGTATGCAAGTATGTATGCATGTATGTATGTATGTTTAGAGCGGGCAGGTGAGACAAAGGATCACTGCGGGAGAAAAACCACAGGTATATGTATATGGAGAATGCGTCTTCTTGAGAGAATTTTCGAGCACCATAAAAAAATTCCAATTTTACATTTTCCATTATAACAGCTCTGTTGAGAAATATTCTTTGTGAATAATAATACTTTCAATAATAATTCTATTGTCAATGCAATTTCCATTGATTGAAATAGCTATTAGATATATGTAGCAATCACAGTTTGTGAAAAATTCAGATTACTCATTATTTAAATTCACTAAATATGTGTTCGTTGGATTTGCTAATAAATTGCAGATCGCTCGAATTTATGAATACTATAAATATTAACTTTAAAAATGATATGTAGAGATTACATATTTTACATTTTAGACAGTATTAGCTTTACCAGTCGGTGAGCAATAAATAAATGACAGGTAGATGGGGTTCCTCATTAGAATCTGATCTTGGGTTGAAGAGATCTGGATACCTTTACTAATATTAAGATTATATTGAAAAGTAACAAATTACCTCTTGGGAAACGAAACATTTGTAGAGACATTGTTAGCCATGATAATTTGAAATGCTCCAGCTATATCAATACAGTTTCCATATAATAAATATATAGGAAATCCATGCCAACACAAACCTATCCTCATAAATGTTCCCAAATTATGAATTTTTATGTGTTTGGTATTGGTTTTGAGTTTGAATCAAAACAATTGTACGGATTGTTATTGTGATGTTAATAAATTAACAAATGTCAGTTTGAACTCTCTATTTTCGTTTTATTATTATTATTATTATTATTATTATTATTGTTATTATTATTATTATTATTATTATTATTATTATTATTATTATTATTATTATTATTATTATTATTATTATTATTATCATTATCATTATCATTATTATTATTATTATTATTATTATTATTATTATTATTATTATTATTATTATTATTGTTATCCTTTTATTATTATTATTATTATTATTATTATTATTATTTTATGTTTGACTTTTGTTTTGCATTTGTACAAGTTGGATCCAAGTCTCACCCAGAGACTTCAAGAGACAACAAGTTAGAGGTTCATGTAGGTGTTATGCCTAGGGTACCATATATTTGGATTTGTACAGTTTTGTTCAAGTGAATGTTTAAGAAACCATAAGAAAATTATGTGTTTGCTTTAAAATTTGAGATCACATAGACAGTATTTTACGTAGGATATGGGCAGTTCCCATGAGCACTATCTTTTGAACTTCAGCCATTTTGGGGTTTCCTGGTATCTGAGCTAGGTAGTAATCAGCCCGTTTCGCTGTCATTTCCAGGGCACCTATGACAATAGGCATTGTTTTCGTCTTCAGATTCCACATTTTGCTAATTTCTATTTCAAGATCTTTATATTTGCTCAGTTTTTGGTAGGCCTTGACAGATACGTTTATATCGATTGGGACAGTAATATTATTATTATTATTATATAACAAAAATGTGATGTCACTTTTACAACTATGGTTTCTTATACGGGTTCAAGTGAATGTAACTTACTTTTCTATATGATAGTAGTAAGAAAACCCATGATCTTCACAACATTTTGATTCATATTCTGAGAGAAATTTCTAAAACCGTTCGTTTAGCTCGAAAGAATTCAATAACGATATGGAATCAACATATAAAGGAAAAATCTTTTGCGGAATGTATGAATCACACTTATGTTTCTTCTCCCAAGACGAGAAAATATTCATCACCCACCTTCCTTGAATAGCGAATCTATTATATCATTTTTACGCTTTATTTTGTTCGTCCGAATACACATCTTTGACGGTTTTTATGAGGCAAGGAATGAATGACAATTGGGTAGATTAGAAAAAAAGGGTATTCACTGTCACATAAATATAATTTGGGAACGGAATGGCTTGTAACGTATTGTGAGAGAAAGAGTTACTGGGGAATAAACGAGTCGATTACTCTAAGATTATTAACTAGAGAACTGAGAGGATTCTTAAAGAACGTTTACTTCCTACACCTACATTGACACACACACATGTATGTATGTAAGTATATATACATGTATAAATATATATATGTATATATATATATATATATATATATATATATATATATATATATATATATATATATATATATATATATATATATATATATATATATATATATGCATATATATATATGTATGCATATATATATAATACTTATAATGAATTTTTGTGCAGATATATATACATACATATATATATACACTTAAACATATACATACACATATATATATACATATATATATGTCTATAAATGTATCTATATCCATATATATATATAAATACACACACACACACACATACACACACACACACACACACACACACACACACACACACACATATATATATATATATATACACACATGTAAACAGGAATAAGTGGTAGATGTTGTTTTTAAAGAAGTGTTGCCTATTTTACTTTATTAGCTATATTTCTTTTGTGAGCACAGAGTACAATCTTGTTAGTTGGTTGGCAGCAAAAGAAAACCCCCCAAAAAGAAAACAAGTGATGATTTATTTCTAGCCATGCGTGAAATAAGTACAGTTATTCATTACGAATCCTGCAAATAATAAAGCCAAAAATATTCGATTCGTTACCACTGTATAAGCTATGTCTGGGAAACATCCGTTCCTCTATAAATGTTAACCAGCCGTCACTCATGAGTATCTAATAAGAGGGAGCAATCCTGTTCACTGAATTTCATCATTATCTTTTTTCCCCAAATTACCGTGTTTTATTTTATTTTATTTACACATTTATTTTTTATCGTCGAACATTCCAAACAGATAATATTTGTTCTTGACTGTTTTTTTTTTTTTTTGTTTATCACTCTTTGTTTATATCGTAAGAGTATATTTCTATCACGTATGACATATTTCTGACATTGGAGGCTTCTTCAAATATATGTTTCGAGATGCACTGAAGAAACCGCAGTTTAGTTTAGGCTTTATTTAGTTATTTAGTACACATTTGTTCAATGCACAATTCTGAATTCAGTGTTGAGAGCACTACATTCTTAACATGAATATGTCATTTATCAAATCACCAGTTACATGTGTTTATATATATATATATATATATATATATATATATATATATATATATATATATATATATATATATATATATATATATATATATATATATATATAAACCAGGATCTATGCATAACGAGAAAGTTATGGCATTTCTAATAATACTACTACGGCTGCTGCTACTACTACAACTACTACTACTACTACTACTACTACTACTACTACTACTACTACTACTACTAGTAAGAAGAAGAAGAAGAAGAAGAAGAAGAAGAAGAAGAAGAAGAAGAAGGCGACGGCGACGACTACGATGATGATGATGATGATGATGTCGCTGATGACGAAGATGACAGAGGCAACGACGACGACGATGATGTATGTGTATTTGGAGGAGTGTAGTGCTTGAAATGAACACGAGTGCGTATAGGAAGCTAAGATGATTACGATTAGTCTAAATTATATAAAACACAAATAGAAGCGAAAGAGATTGGTGTTATATCATATAAATTAGCCATCAAAACTTAACCCCATGAAATTGAAATATGCACCTTTATTCTCTATCAAAGACACATATAATGTATGATGACAGGTGTGGGAACTCATTTCACTCTAAATACTTACTGACATAGAAACGTGCGCCTACAGACTCATTATGAGACTGGAAAGTCACATAAGTGACTCAAAAACTTACATAACTGACTGAAGAGATTTGCGTGTTGCAGTTATGAATCTAATTTACCAATGAAAAATATACATGCTTTTCTATTTTGAATTCTTATTTTCCTCTTTCTTCTATCATATTTACACAGGTGCACACAGAGATACTAACATACACACACACACACATAAACACAAGCACATATACATACATATATATGTACGTATATATATATAGCAACAGACGAATAGTGTGTCAATCCGTTACAGCTGTTTCCAGCATGTTTTTAATTGATTAATGGAGAAATTACGTCATTAGAATAAGCCGTTTTCAACTGGTGTATACATGAATTACAAAATTCAGAAAAATTCAGAAGTCTGTGGAACTTTATGGTTTTCTGACTAATGCCGGTTAGAAGTCCGGTATGCCCCTTTATTCTCTATCAATCGACTTAATCCCTTTATCTGTCCTTGTTTGTCCCCTCTATGTTTAGCCCTTTGTGGGCAATAAAGAAATAAGAAACGTTGGCACGCCGGGTGATATGCTTAGCGGTATTTCTTCTGTCTCTACGTTCTGAGTTCAAATTCCACCGGGGTCGGCTTTCCCTTTAATCCTTTCGGGGTCGATAAATTAAGTACCCAGTTACCTACTGGAGTCGATCTAATCGACTGACCCCGTCCCCCAAAATTTCGGGCCTTGTGTTTAGAATAGAAAAGAATATTCTATCGATAATATCACCTCCATTGCATGACTTTGTATCTAGTCAAATATAAATCAATATTAATAAAAGGCCGAACTAAATACAAATTGTTAATATCTTTTTTTTTGTTTTTTTCTCAGCCGAGAAATGTATAATAATTCACTAAGTATTTAGTTCTTGAACAAGCATAAGTATAGAACAGAATAAATATCATTGTGTTTCATGGCTTAAAATACAATAAGGAAAAAAGTAGTGGATGTGGGTATAACTGACAACACTACTAAAAAGAAAAGAATGTGTGCATATACTAAAAATAGTTGATGTAAATGTGTGCAGTTTTTGTACGACTGAATCTTCGTGTGGTTTTCTGTATGTGCGTGAGTGTTTGTATGTGATGTATTAATGTGAGATTTCATATGTTGTGAGATAAAAAAATAAAACGGATCTAATATTTTATGTTGATATCTTGATTAGGTATTACTTTTCATATAATATTCTATTATTATTTGCATAATTCTTGTTTTCATTGATTTCATTCTTCAGAGCAAATATTTTCTTTTCGAAAGCACTACAATCCGACTTTTTATGATAAATTTATATTTAGAATAAGATATGAAGCAGAATATGATAGACTGCATAAAAAGCAAATACGAAATCTTACGAACGCAGAATGCTGAACCAACGTATATTCATTCATATTGGCTATGTCTTTCTATGTATTTATTTAAGTCCATAGTATGTATTTACGTGTGATTATATGCATACATATCCATCTGTCCATCCATCTATCTATCTATCTATCTATCTATCTATCTATCTATCTATCTATCTATCTATCTATCTATCTTTCTATCTATCTATCTATCTATCTAGCTATTTATCTAGCTATCTATCTATCGTTTTATATAAGCGTGTGCGAGTATGTGAGTATGAGTATCTATAAGTGTGAGTGTTCGTGTGAATGCACATATACGCACATATGTCTCAATATGTATATCAATATGTATATCTATGTTTGAGTATATATTCATACTAAAGACTAAACTTCAGAAGTCTTAATTAATATGCAGTAAGATAACAAATATAGACCGACTGTATGTATGTCAGACTTCAACTATTTTTAACTATGTATCTAAACACTAATTGTGCAGATAATCGAAGTTAATGAAATATTTTCAGCTTAATATTTTATATATGTAACATCCTACTGTATCTGCGTTTTCTACGCTGAATGCTCCCCTGGGGTTATTTCCTGCGATGATCTTGCGGGTATTTCCATTTGGCGTCGCCATAGTGCTTCTGTTTCTATAGATCTGCGTCACAACATTCTCTCTAGTTTGATGCAGTTCTTCGATTTGTCTTCTTTCAGCAATACAAGGCATATATGTTTTGACCTGTTAATATATGGCCTAGATTTATCTATGCGTGGAGATAGACAGCATATGGTTTGTTACTATCTTTCAAATTTCAGATAAGATTTACAAGCTGTTGTGCATTCGTTTTGTTATACGTGCTTGGAAAATGAGAACGAGATTGTTGTATTTCTTTTTAAATCACTTTTTGCATTATGTTATATAGTTTTTCTTTCGATTCCCGTATTTGACGGAACGGAGATGGTCTCGGTTTTGTAGCCGAATGAGTTAACTCTGCATGTCTGGTATAGTGGCGGAGTTATGAATTCCTAAAATTGCGGCTTTGTGTGCATGCTGGTTCGCTCACTAGAAATGTTGCTTCTCACATTAGGGTAGCAGCTGTAGGAAGTTTACACAGAACGTGCTTTGAATATCTTCTTATATTTATGTCTATCGAAGAAATGATTATCAATCACGGCTAGGAAGTTTTTGCCAACATTAGTTCTAACATTCAGGAACCTAGAGAGTGCAAGCAATTTTAGTTTATTGTGTTTGTGATAAGGTCTGGTCCTTGTTTGACTGTAAAATATTTTCACTTTCAGCCAGGGCTGCTTTATCAAAAAAATACTTTTACAAGAAGAGAGATTAGATATCCTAGAGAGATTAGATGAGTAATTTCGTTAGATGTAAAGACTCAATATTAAGTGTTCTTCATTTAATGGGTTAAATGGACATAGCTATTATCGCCCTTTACCTTAAAACATTTCTGGCTTTCTTCTCAAAATCTTTTTTCTCGTTTGTTCTTCTTGTAATTCCATACGAATCCTGAATGATTGCCGGGCTGTGCAGGTTATGCTGTACAAACCGGTCCATTCCCTGAACTATTCCCTTGCTAATTATTTTCTTGAACCTCTAATTTTACACTTTCTTGAACTGAACATTTAGAAATAGATATGTTTTTTATTCATTAAATTATTTCTTCCTCGAAGAAAACATTTCCTTCAGTTTAATGTCATTTCACTTTGACCTTCCAGCCATGCTAATCTCATTTCTTTTCAAAATTCAGCTTTTTTTAAAGGCAAAATAGCTTATCATATAGGAAATATGAAAACAACCAATATATCGAGCGACTTCATAAAACGAACGTCGCTGGCTGGGTCATTATTTACAATGGTGCCACTAATATGCTTCTTGATTGAATCATGAAAATCTGGAAACTAAATTTTTACTATCAGACAAAAACAATGTATACAAAAATATTATAAGACATAAAACCTAATATACTTTAAAATAGATTAAGGAACGGGGAAACATTATATATAATGGAACATGACAATTATGTATCTAATTATATGATATCAAAGCAATCAACTTAATTAACACTTCTCTCTTGTTAGAATCGACTTTTCTGAAGATCAATCCAAGCAGTAACCGTATCGATCACTCGAGTTTAAGACAACTGACAAAGATCATACGCGCTATTTCTCTTCTACTGTCCAATTAATATAAACAGAAAGTAAATACAGAAGAAATATACACACACATATGCACACACGGGAAATTAAAGATACGCACATACGCTGAGACAGACATTGTGTTCCATGAGTTCCCATATAATATTTATCGAGGTTTGATTAATATAATCTTTAGCTTCCATTTGTAGTATTCTAAAGCTTACATTGACTAAAACTGCATAAATTCCAGAAAATGTTATTTTTTGTAAGAATCTGTTAGAAAAGAGGCATGAATGTTGTCTTTTATTTAATATTATTTTTATGTTAACAGCTAGGTAGGAATACCGTTTTTGCTATGTCTATATTAATAGCTAAGATTGTAAATATGCCTACATGGAAAAGTTTAATAAATATACATTTAGGTTGCTTCATTGTGTCATAATATTTTCTTCATATGCATGCGTACACACAAACAGACATCCATGGATATATAGACAAACATACAGAAATATGTATATGGGAATAAAGTTTCTTCATACTGTACAGTGAAATGTATTAGTGGAGATAGAAAAATTATTCTGTGAGTCTAGAGATATCTTTTCTTTCCTTGCACATAGATATAAAAATTCTGGATTTTCCTAAGGAAATAATAGAACAGAACTTAAATCTATTCAACATTTTTTTAATATTTATATATATATTCTATGTGATTGACAAGATTAACTCTCCGGCGTTAGACAAAGACAAAACAGAAAGGAAAATGCTAAAAGGTTTTAAGCTTTATTCTTATAATTTCCTTAGGAAAATCCAAACTTGTTATATCTATTTATAAATAAACAACGAAAAGATACATTATTTACAACCAATTTTTATAACACTATATATATATATATATATATATATATATATATATATATATATATATATGTATGTATGTATATATATGTATGTATGTATGTATGTATGTATGTATGTATGCATGTATGCATGTATGTATGTATGTATGTATGTATGTTTGTATGTATGTATATTTTGGTGTGTTTATTTGTAAGAACAAGGATGACAGATAAAATTAATTACTCAGTTAATTCTGTTGCGTTTCTATGTCAATTTATTCAGAAATTGTGGTGTGGTGTGGTTTGCTTTCTCAGTTAGAAATTTTGTAGGTTATTTAAAAGTACACATTCTGAATATTTGACAAAGAAAAAACATCGTGAGTTCAAGAGTATAAAAGCATCATGTTCGTTCTTCATGTTCGACTTTGTCGACATTGATTGAACAAACACATGTTCAAAGACATTCCTACCGTCACCATCACCTCTTTTCTTTTCTTCAAAGTCGAGAATGTCCGTTATGTTAAATTTTCATTAAGGAGATTCATACGAGGAACATTTAACCACTGCTTCTTGCAATTCGAGTAACTATGTAGAAACTCCCTAACGATCTCGAGCGAGTCACTGTCAATGATGTAGCTGAAGAACGGGCTAGGCCACGCTAACAAAAGAGACCTATGATCAATTTATTTCGAGTTGTTCCCATTGAAATTTTTGTTCATATAATGACTGAATTTGGGATTATCTAATGTAATTTCCCACCTCCTTTTAAAAAGAGACTGTGTTGCGATTTGGGCGAAAATGACTAGTTTTAGCAGACATGGTCATGACCATTTTGCAAACATTTTATATTAAATTGATTTCAACTACTGAGTGAGAGAGAGAGAGAGAGAAATGAAAGAAAGAGAGATAGATAGAAATAGAAACAGAAAGAGAGAGAGAGAGAGAGATAGAAATATAAAACGAAAGAGAGAGAGAGAGAGAGAGAGAGAGAGACGAAGAAAAAGTGAGAAAGATTGACATAGAGAATGTCCACACCCTTCGCCGACGTTTTCGACGGATGAGATCGATGTAATTACCATTCCACTCCAAGTGTTCCAAATGGATGGCTCTACGAAAATTATTTTCAAGCAGGTGACAGATGTTATATTGTTGCTTTCTCTCAAATATGCCATCGCTTTGTATATCCATGTTAAAATGCGTTCCGCCATGAACATACTCTGCTAATCTTGTGCTTTTACATATCTATCCTGTGTTGCTATTTTCAGACAGATGAGTGATTTTCGTGAAAATTTGGCTGATGTTTCAAACGGATACAGCAAATACATTAGTCTTGCGGCTGACTCATTTCCAGTTCTGTAGATGTTAATTTAGATCTGTTCAAGAATGCTAACTTTGCCGGTCTTACAAGTTCTGGAGAGCCTATGAAGATCACAACACAATCCATTTGTCAACCACGTGTTGGTTTCGGGTTCAGTCCCACTGCATGATACGTTGGGTAAGTGTCTTCTACTACAGCCACGTGGTTCCGGGTTCAGTTCCACTGCGCAGTACCTTGGGCATGTGTATTCTACAATTGCTAATTGCCTCGGGCCGACCAAAGCCTTGTCAGTGGATTTAGTAGGTGGAAACTATAAGAAGCCCGTCGTATATTAGGCTCGAAACGTAAAAGACTTTCTTACTTCCCGAGCGTAAAAGTAATACGTTTGTTGTTTACACGCACATCTTCGTCTTTTGTTATTTTGTAAATTCTCACTATATATATATATAATGTGTGTGTATAGGTAGGTAGATAGGTATATATGTGTGTATATATACATACATATACACACACATATATATACGTATGTATAATCTTTATAATCGCACACACGCCGACATGTACAAGGAGAATGCGAAGACTAGAGAATTATGTGGTATATGTGAATGGATATGTGATATAGATATGGTAAGATAATAAGTAGTGCTGATCCTGCTTCTGTCTTGAAAAACTAATGTAGTTGAGACGGATGTCCTTCAGAGATCAATAAAAGAAAGCTATATAATCGTGGAG
>NC_142932.1:91230680-91233180 GCF_046866305.1 Octopus bimaculoides | reverse complement strand
ATCATGGGGCAAGTCCAGGTTTTTGCATATTACCCAGTGAATATATTATTATTATTATTATTATTATTATTATTATTATTATTAAAAGCAGCGAGGTGGCAGAATCGTTAGCACGCCGAGCGAAATGCTTAGCGGTATTTCGTCTGCCGTTACGTTCTGAGTTCAAATTCCGCTGAGTTCAACTTTGCCTTTCATCCTTTCGGTGTCAATAAATTAAGTACCAGTTATGCACTGGGGTCGTCGTAATCGACTTAATCCCTTTGTCTGTCCTTGTTTGTCCCCTCTATGTTTAGCCCCTTATGGGCAATAAAGAAATAAGAAACGTTAACACGCCAGGCGAAATGCTTAACGGTATTTCGTCTGGCTGTACGTCCTGATTTCAAATTCCACCGAGGTTGAATCTGCCTTTCATCCTTTCGGGGTCGATACATTAAGTACCAGTTACGCACTGGCGTCGATGTAATCGACTTAATACCTTTGTCTGTCCTTGTTTGTCCCCTCTATTTTTATAGCCCCTTGTGGGCAATAAAGAAATGAGAATCGTTAGCACGCCGGTCGAAATGCTTAACAGTATTTTGTCTGTCTGCATGTCCTGAGTTCAAATTCCACCCAGGTTGAATCTGCCTTTCATCCTTTCGGGGTCGATAAAATAAGTACTAGTTGCGTACTTGGGACGATCTAATCGACTGGCCCCATCCCCCAACATTTTTAGCCATGTGCCTAGAGTAGACAATAAAATTCATATTAGCATTGTTTTATTGCTTAACAGTCAGTGACAGCAAAAACAGCAGTCATATATCAACAACATCAATAAAACTGTGATTTTATTTCCGTTCAAGCTTATTTGAGATTTACAAAAGGTATATTTCGATCAGGGATTAAACTTACTAAGTAGTGAGAGCTTACGTGACTTGACCCAAATTTTCGTCCTTATGCCCCTTGTATGATAAGGACTAGGTGAAAAAGTATAGCAACGATTACTCTAATTTGTCAAAACAGATCACCAGACACACAGATATATATGTATACATACAAATATCTCCCACTTTCTCATTCTCTCTCTATCTCTCTCTCTCTCTCTCTCTCTCTCTCTCTCTATATATATATATATATATATATATATATATATATATACAGAGAGGGAGAGAGAGAGAAGTGAAAGAGAGAATATATATATATATATATATATATATATATATATATATATATATATATATATATAAATAGATATGTATATATACGAGAGGTTTTGTTTGCAGAAGACCCAACAGTCTATGTAAGTGCTATAGAAGGGCCGCTGTTAAGCTCCCGGTTCAATAATAGTACGACATATGTATATATATATATATATATATATATATATATATATATATATGTGTGTGTGTGTGTGTGTGTGTGTGTGTGTGTGTGTGTGTGTGTATATCGAAGTAATGGCGCTAAGCAGTGTTTACGTATACATATATTTACATATATGTTTATACATACAGTGAGTCATGCAAATTTTTTCGTCCCCCCCAGAAAACAAAATGGCGAATGCATTATTCCGATGAATGCTGAAAGAGCCTTTCTGCGTTGCAAGAGTTCGTTCCTGCAGACTGCTTTCTCCATCTTGATTACACTGTCAAGGGGACTGTTTCAAAGTTCCAAGATGCTAAATGTTTACACTTTCATGAGATCTGAAAAACGCCCGGTCTGAAGCATAATTCTCATTCTCTGATGAATTTAGTAGAAGTTAAACTTTCATCATGTCTGTTTAGACATCAGGAAATCTCTAAGGTTTTTTTTTATATATATAGTTCAGCATCAAGATTTTTGCAATAAAGCCGACGTATATTCACAAGTATTCGAGAGGTAACTACTCTAACATAAGGTTTATGAAGAGCATATACGTTATTTTTACACAAATGTATAGCCTATTTCGATAGATCTGTCTAGGAGATTCATTTTGCCACGAGAACATCACTTGTTTTCCGTTGGAGATTAGTTTTACTCTTGAGTAATATAGTCACAGTCTTATACACCTAAAATGGAACCCAGTATAATCACACCATTAAAGTATTACTACAAAACATAGGCAATTTGATGTCCTGGCTATTATACATATGTATCACAATACTATGAAGCTATTGTATCATTGATCCAACGATCCTATATATATATATATATATATATGTTATACAAACATGCCATAAATAGTACGCAAACTGTCTTTAAAGTTCACCCTAGTTTATGAACAGGACACTGGATAACGTGTCTGTTTGCACTAAACTGAGAAAGAGTTGAGATGTACACGGTTGGATTATCTTAGGTCATATCTAGTCCCGATCTGGGTTGGCCAGGAGCTAAATAACAACAGCACCAGCATTATGTTTTCGGATAGCTGCCATACGAAAATTTGCTAACATGAGAGAGAAAAAAAGTATCATTAATATTGGTGTTGTGACGAACCAGCGCGAATAATATCTGAAAATATATCACTCTTCTTATCGCAGTAAAATAC
>NC_142932.1:91210680-91225680 GCF_046866305.1 Octopus bimaculoides | reverse complement strand
CCCTTAATTTCCCTTAATTTATCCTTATTTCCTTCTAACTTTTATTGTAAATTATTTGTGCTAAACTCACCGGAAGGATACATATGCCAATATAATTTCGGTTGAACTGTGAGCATGTATATTGTGAAAACGTATCTTTATAGCTTTATTTTTCCAACATATTAACACATACAGTAAAACAAATTTCCAGGTTCATTAAAAAGTTAAGCTAGTTTTAATTACATAATGTATATATAACAAGTGTTGAACAGAAAAAATGCAAAAAAGAAGAAGGGTTAAACGAAAGCAGAGCAAACAGAAGACAAAGCTTTACGGACAGGAAGTTGAGGCAAAAAGACGATACCCGAAATATTCTCAGCTGAGTTTTTCTCGTAAGTCAAAAATCAGCTACAAGTATTCCGTGTATCGTGTCTTTGTCCGTAAAGTTTTCGTCTAGTTTTCCGTTTGCTCTGGTTTCGTCTAATTTTTTCTCCTTGTTGTGTTGTCTCAGTAGTTCAACACTTGATGTATCGATGTATCGCAACGCACACCTTGTTTGTTTACACACACACACACACAAATATATATATATATATATATATATATATATATATATATATATATATATATATATATATATATATATATATATATATATATATATATGTATATATATATATATACGCACACACAGAGGTTACAAGCACAGATATATACGTGCGTTCATATTTTTATGCGTTTTTAATAGTAATCAAGGTTTATGCTTCTGTGACCTAGTGTCTGCGTTCTTTCTCTTTCTGCGACTGCATTGTCTCTTTTATGTACGTTCATATCAACTCTACACACACACACACACACACACACACACACACAGATAAATATATACTAATTTCAATAAGCCAGCATAAATATATATATATATATATATATATATATATATATATATATATATATATATACTTATATATACACATGCATACTTATATATACACACATTAATTAATATAAGCCAACATACAAATGTATACATATATATTTATGCCTTTTTTAGCCTTTTTTATCTATAAGCTTCTGTAGTTACATTTCTGTTCATATGTATATGTATCTGAAGTTTTGTTGCAATCATTCTTGATGTCAACATCATGTTTCACGTAAAACGTCTGTACAAAGATCAGTGGCGACTAAACACCAATAAATATAATGTAGGAATTATGAAGCGTAGCCAAATATTAAAAAAAATGTAGATATTGTGTTGTTATTTGACGCGACGTTTTTTTTTAATTTGATTCTTTTACATTTTTTGTAATATTATCTATATCTTTGTCTTTACAGGTTTATAAATGTTGTTGGCACACCGTCGCTTACGACGTTGAGTGTTCCAGTTGATCCGATCAACGGAACAGCCTGCTCGTGAAATTAACGTGCAAGTGGCTGAGCACTCCACAGACACGTGTACCTTTAACGTAGTTCTCGGGGATATTCAGCATGTCACAGTGTGACAAAGCTGGCCCTTTGAATTAGAGGTGCAACAGAAACAGGAAGTAAGAGTGAGAGAAATTTGTGGTGAAAGAATACAGCAGGATTCGCCACCATCCCCTGCCGGAGCGTCGTGGAGCTTTAGGTGTTTTCGCTCAATAAACACTAACAACGCCCGGTCTGGGAATCGAAACCGTGATCCTATGACCGCGAGTCCGCTGCCCTAACCACTGGGCCATTGCGCCTCCACTTTCTTTCTTATAGAAGTACGATGAATTGAAAAATGTTATTTTTTTATATATTTCACGGTAAACAACCAGAGTTGCCTGGTGTGCAAATAAGAATACAGGAGTTAAGGAATGGAATAGATAAGATCCGGGCTACATATGTTTCATAGCGAGCGAAATCTCGGATATCTACAACTTCTGAGGTACTTTTCTGTTTATCTTTCAAATGAAGAGCTATGCTCGAACCGTTAAAAGTCCATTTGTTTTTCTACTTGTACTGAGCGTCAAACTATTATATCCCATGTGTTCGTCCTCTTCTTGTTTAGTTATTGCTATTTTTAATGTTCGATTGTTAATGTCCGGATTTTAACATTCGATTTGACTGCACAGACACAGAAACACACTCATCCATCCCTCCATACATGCATACATACATACATACCCACATGGATATATACATACATATATACATACATATATACATACATACATATATATATATATATATATATATATATATATATATATATATATATATATATATATATATATATATATATATATATATACATATATAATGGAACAAAAACGCAATAGAGGACTAGTCCTCTATTGAGTGCACATATATTTTGAAACATATGTAGGAATTAAAGGAACTTATTGATTGTATGCGTTTTGCTCCATTCATTATTATTCTTCATATATATATATATATATATATATATATATCCGCCACAACGAGGTCGCCTAAGATTAAGTAATGTACGTAGATAGACCAAGTCTGTCAAAGAGGGTGAGTTAATAGGAAAAAAAGATTCTCGTTTTCAAAGCTGGTGTTAAATATTAAATTTTATTTTGAAATATGTATATATTTACATTGACCGCATAAGCGAAAGCAGAGTATTGTAATCAATCGTCTTTCTCTGTTTGTCTGTGTTTTTGCAAAATTAGTCGAAAACCGCTAAACGGATTTTCACCAAATTTGGCAGAAATACTTATTGGGTGAGTGGCTAGAAATAATAAACATTTGGTTTGATTATTTTCAATCATACATAAATACATACATAGATACGCGACTGCGTGTGTGTGCGTGTGTGTGTATGTGTGTTTGTGTGTTCAATGATAGATTCGATTATTTCGTTTATTTACGAGTTGATTTCTTAATTTCACTGGAGTATAAATACCTATAATGGTGATACTTGAAAAAAATTAATTCAGTTCACATAAAAAGCATGGATAAGCAACGCATTGTAAGCTACACTATAATTTGCGAAAAAAATTATTTGCACGCAGGGTATGCATCGCCCTTCGGATGCCTTTTTTTCATTTTTAGTGATATATAAATGTCAATCTCACGGCAGGAATGAAACTCAAAACAGGCGTTTGTGAATCGAACCAGTTAAACATACGCACATTTATTCTATTTAAATATATTTTAATAGGTTTATCGTATCTGGATCCAAACGTAAATCAATCATTGTTTCCTAGAAAACTAATAAGTAAAGAGAACACGTCTTATGTACCAATGCACATCCTCCATATCACAATTGAATACACACACACAAACACACACACACACACACATATATATATACATGTACAGAAAGAGAGAGAAAGAGAGAGAGGGGGAGAGGGGGAGAGGAAAAGGTAATTGTATACGTGTTTGTGAAACTAATATTAATATGCTTATTACTTGAATACCAATAGCACAATGCATAACCTCTTAGACATGTGCTAATTTTATTAACCAGTACTTAAATTCATAAACCATTGGGTTAATTGACAATGAGAGCCATCTAATAATATATTCCAACCTTTTTCTCCCTTTAGAAATAAGCTGTCCAAAAACACATCCTTTATTTCAATGAGTGAGGTATTTTTAGAAACTTTGTGATAGACTTCCTTCGATTACAGAATACCGAGAAATTTTTTAATTTCCTATGTTCATGTGTAGGACTTCCTGCACAGAAAAATTATCCCTAAAGTATGCAGTTTGAACAAATATATCTATTCACAAATAATCTTTTTAGTCTGGGGGTTTTTGTGCGAAAAATTATCATTCTCATATGGCTATAATGTTTCATAGTAATTTCATTGTAACCTCGGTTTAAGAAACTAAAAATATATACATTTGGCTGAACAATTAACTGTCTATATATTTGGGTGAAAAATATTTTCCTTATTCACTGACACGCAACCAGTCTGTGAAGGACGCTGATATGTGGAATTGTATTATTAACAGTTTTTTCGCCTATGCATGCATACCTAGCATATATAATGACTTCGAAAACAATGGTTGTTGCAATGAAATCCTTTTTCTTTTTTACTGCGCAGTCGACTTTGACGTACTACCCGAGCAATATCCTTTTCTACTCTAGGCACAAGACCCGAAATTTTGGGGGAGGGGGCCAGTCGATTACATCGACCCCAGTACGCAACTAGTTCTTAATTTATCGACTCCGAAAGGATGAAAGGCAAAGTTGACCTCGGCGGAATTTGAACTCAGAACGTAACTACCCTAGCAATATCGATTTGCTTTTAAGGCGGCGAAATGGCAGAATCGTTAGCACACCGGTAGAAGAGCTTAGTGGTATTCTGCTTATCTTAATGTTTTGCGTTCAAATTTCGCTGAGGCCGACTTTGCTTTTCATCGTTTCTGGGTAGATAAAGTAAGTACCAGTTGAGTACTGGTTCGATGTAATCGTCTTACTCCTTCCTCCGAAATGGCGGACATAGTGCTAAAATTCAAAATCGATATTTATTTGCATTGCATCTTTTTCTAGAAGAATCAATCCTAATACATATTGTGAATGTTGCAGTTGTAAAATTACAGTCCGTTTGGGATTTGCAATTCTCATTTTGTAAATATCGTATCTTATAAGAGAAAAAAAATTTAGTGGAGGGAATGAGAAAAAAAATTGAACACAGTCTAGTTATAATCTTAGTCAATCATAGAAAAAAAGCAGATTATATAATCTTCCTAGTCGTTCCAGCCTTAGTGAAATCAACGAATTTGTCTTATCTATTGTAGCTCGACGAAAAAATGGAAGGAGAGAGAAAATTTCAGAGGGTAGTAGTCCAGAGAAATTCTACATTTTATCGAAGAAATACTAAAATAAATTCGCAACACAAGTAAATCAACAAAGAATTTGAGAGAGAAAAAATAATATCGGTGTTTTTAGTTCAAAAGAAAGGAGATGTAAGTTTTCCAACTAACATAAACCTATTTCAAGCGAATATATATAGAAATATTTTATTAAAGTATTTTTGGGACGATGTGTTTTCAGAATTGTATGTGCTTCATTTAACCATCTCGAGTTGAAGAAATAAATACTAGTGCAAAATTGTTGTCAATGGAAATGATTATATATCCCACCACTGAAATAACTGGCATTGTGCCAAAGTTAAAAATCACTTCTGAAAATGCATCCAGAAATTATTTATGTCACGTAAATATGTAAATATTGTTTTCTGAAATATTTTAAACGTTGCAGTAATAAAACCAGAAACCCATATTTCCGCTATAGTGTCATTCAATTAGTTGATCGCTTTCTCATCTACCTGTATAGTATATGCAATGTATAAAATTCACTTATGCAGCATGCATAGGGAAATACACGCACACACAAGTACACGAACATAGATAGATAGATAGATAGATAGATAGAAGACGAACGTATCACACAGAAACACTTAAATCGTATTAATATATCTAGTTAAACAACTTCCAGATACTGATGGTTATACATATTCATCTAATGATACTGTTAAGGAGAAATAAGATTCATAACATGCTACTCAGATATTATCTGCTGTACAGTTTATAATATAAAGTTAATATATTTAATTAATATTTGTTCGGATTTAAATACAACTCATTCTGTTCATCTGCTATACCTTTCTAGACTGCAGCACAAGAAGTAATTTCTAATTTCAACAATGTTTGCTGATATACAGAAAAATATCTAAGTATGATACTACACATTTCCGTTTCAGATTTGTGCTAAAGCTTATGAAATGCCTCGACCCAGCATCACAGATAGCCGTCATAATTTCAAAGATACATTGCTAATTTCGTAGATCAGTGTAAGTATATCACCATCATATTTTCCTAATCTATCTATCTATCTATCTATCTATCTGTCTATGTGTATCTCTGTATATCTATCTATATATCTGTCTATTTATCTATCTATCTATCTCATTAACCAACCAACTCTCCCTCTCTGTGTTTATCTGTCTATCTATATTTCTGTCTATCTATCTGTGTAATTGTCGGTCTATTTTATTGATGCTTGCCTTTCTATGAATCTATTAATTTATTTGTCAAACCAACTATTTATATCGATATCGTTTACAACTTGGCATATATATACATGTATGTATATATATATGTATGTATATGTATGTATGTATATGTATATATATCCTGTTAATCCGATTAACGGAGCCTACTTGTAAAATTAGCGCGCATGTGGCTGAGCGTTCCGCAGACATATGTATCTTTAATGTAATTCTCAGGAAGATTAAGCATGACACAGAATGTGACAAGGCTGGTCCTTCGAGATATAGGCACGACTTATTTTTGCCAACTAAGTGGAGTAGAGCAACGTGAAATGAAGTATCTTGCTCAAGGACACCATACGTCACCGGGAATTGAACTCAGGAACTTACTACCGTACGTTCGTTTCCACGCACACACTCACCCCCAATATACATACATACATATATATATATATATATATATATATATATATATAACATGATCACCAACAGAGGATTTGACCTTATGAAATCCCTACACAACTTTGCATAAAATCATATTTATTCCGCCATTTTGATTCTACAGCATCTTATATAATTATTTAAAGCCATGTAAGTATTTCAAGACCTTATATTATTTTCTCTAACTCTTGGACATTTTCTGTTAAACCTCTCTCTTCTATCCGATAATGTTACTTGGTACTTATGAAAATATTTAATGCCAATAACGGGAAAATGCATTAAGGAATGCATGTACATATTCAAAAACTTATACAGATTTCATCAAATATTTGAAGTTTTTATGTATAAGAACTTTATATGTTACAACATATTACAAGCTTCAGAAGACACCTTAACGGATATTATATATCTTAATATCAAAGAAAGTCGATATATTTTTTTCTTCATTTTAATATCATATATGATGTATATTTCGCAATTCCGTATTCCAAGTCGTAGAGTCTGTTTTCAATATTCAACATATCGAAAAATACAAGACAAAAATACCAAGAATAAACAAGGAAATCAAATATAGCTTTTATATTCTTTTTTATTGAACCAACGATACAAAACGTTAATAGACGTTCGGCTACCATGGGTATTTTTTTGTTCAACCTGGTGTATAAAGTAAATACTTTAAATCTAGCTATTTTAATATATTCTGTTTTAATCACAGTTCTATATTTACAAACATATAACAACAAATTCTCGATATTTCTATTTTGACAAGTAGAAATTGTCAGCTTCTGCCACGTACATCATTGCATATATCCAGACATATTCTTACACGTAGGTACTTGGTTTTGCATTCATGCGTATTTAGATATACGTCTGTATGTATATTTATGTACGTGAAACAGGAATTAATATAGTTGTATAGTGTTGTTTTGCGTCAAACAATTTACTTTGCTAACTTTCCATCATATATTATACATGTAACTTTTGTAGCATTGTGAAATTGCAGAAGTTGGGATATTCTTTAGATATAGCTCGGCAGGTTAAAGTTGTCGCATTGCCATCTTACTATTCTTCGTTTGGCAATCTTTCTTGAAAATGAAAATCCCTCAGCAGGCTTCTTGGCAGATACTATACGGTAGCGCTTGACGTCCTTTGCCGTTGAAATCTATATCCAACTGTCGAGATTTAAAATGGAAATCGTAATTTTGATTTCCTCTTTTTCTTTTTCTCCTCTTCTCTTTTCGTGTTTGTCCGTCTGTTTAAACTTCTAGAACTTCTTGATGTACAGATAAATGTATTAATAAAGTTACAGAGTGCGATCTTAACACAATCTATTTTACCACCTTTCCATAATAAATTATCTTTTATAGAACTTATAGTTAATAATTTGGCGTAAATAATCAGCGTTGCAAAATTACGGGATATACTAGAGTACAATGTTATCCTTATCACCAGAACATTACCTATATACTACAACACAGTTCATGAGCAACATTTAGAGAGCTAATAAGTACATTTTAGGTTATGCATAAAACAGTTCTTTTTAATCTATAGTATCTCGGTGCAAAATTTCGGATGTGCATTTAATAAGTCAATACATTCGCCTTCAAAATTACTCACATATTATTACTACATGAATAAATTTAAGTGAATATTCAAAAGTTTTATTATCATTGGACAATATTATTTAGAGCTTTGGTTTCACTATGAATACCATAAAGGCCATGTAAAGCCTAGATATACACATACATAACACAAACATCCATATGCATTCACATATAGTTATACACACAACAGTAATAGGCAATAAATTACAGCACTGTGTGTGTCACTAGACGACTGTAAACTACCAAATGGTCTGTAAATCATAATGCGTAACTACTACAAAGCTAATGATGGTAACTTTATTGCTTATGCGTAAAATAAACTATTAAAATCAATGACATGCACTTGTAAAATTTATCTGTTGAAGACTCAAAATTTTACTCCCAAAACTATTCACAACCAGAATAACGAATATAAACTTATTGTTGTATGACATTTGGAATCTCTATAGTTTGTCTTTCGATATACTTACGGTTCAGTTAGTTTGAGAAATTCGCGTAAGAGAATATGATAATTATAAGGTCGATGTTGTTTTATTTTACTGAACTCAAATGAATAAGCGTTAACAACTAAATCAAAACACAGAATTGCGAATACATAAATATATTTCTGGATTAAAGGATTCAAGCAAACATCGGTTGAGAATCAAAAACTAATTCAGAGCAAGAAATGATTGGTTATTATCCTATTGTCTCTTCAAAATGGAAGTGAGTTAGTACCTGACTTTATGTCATACATTTAACTATCAAATACTTAAATATTACACTCAGGCAGCTTGCAGAAGCGTGCGTCATTCATTATCAAAGACCATGAAAGCAGTGTAGAAATTATAAGTATTTCACTTCATAACATAGGCGGTTAGTATAACTTTTGAGCTGTCACTCCAATCAGTTTACGCCTAGAAAGCCGACGAAAATAATTTATCATTCAAAGGCAAAATTGAACCATGATTCTTTTGAAGCCAGTTAAACGTCTTTTAGAATTATTTGCTTTAAACAGATGTATAAAACTCATGTTTTCACACATCATGAGAAATTAATGCAATTGGATAAGCTGGCAGAATATTAGAGCGTCAAAAAAAATGTCTTTACGTATTTTCTGTAGCTCTATACGCTTCAAGTTCAAATTCCACCACGGTCAAATTTACCTTCAGTTTTCCTGGGGTGGAAAAAGTAATGTACCAGTCATTCACTGGCATGATGATAGTGACTTGCATCTTCTAATCAAAATTGCTTGCATAGTGTTAAAATTAGAATCAGTTATGAGAAATCGTTTTGACAGAGCTTCCAAAGCGGCACTTTGTCTTGGCACAACACGAAATCTTATTTAGTTATTTAAACACCTGCTACACAAGCAAAATAAAAGCAATTAAGAAGAGTAGCCATCAACAGCAGTAACAAATTTGTCAACACTAACATTCTACAACGATAGAAAGAAAATTAATATTGAGAAACAATGCAAAAATGGCTGACAACACAAACAATGACATAAAACCATCAACTTTAAGACTACTAAACCGATATCAAAATAATGACACAAACAGGAAGCAAACAATAAAAAGACGTCACTACTAATATAATAGTGGTCAACGCATCCTTTTATCATATACTTGATATGTAGTTTCGAGCAAGGAACAAGATTCCCGAGCTCATGATACGATATAGTCATAAAAAATATTATTAATATCCTTCCTGAAGCCATGTTAATATTGTCTCTATGAGTAAAGCTGGTTATATACACAAAGATATATATACACACACACACACACATAAACAGCAGTATACATGCGTATATAAAGTGTTTGTATTTGTACGCGCATTTCTTTGTCTGTGTACATATTTCAGTATCTATGCACGCGTACACGCGCATACACACACAAACATAAATGGATGTATGTATACTCTCTCTCTATCTCTCTCTCTCTCTCTCTCACACACACACACACACACATATATATATATATATATATATATATATATATATATATATATATAAATATATATATATATATATATATATATATACATACATGTATACATACATATATATATATATATATATATATATATATATATATATATGTATGTATGTATATATATGTATGTATATATATATATATATATATATATATATATATATATATATATATATATATATACAGATGTATGCATATATATATGTATATATATACATATGCATGTATATATGTATATTTATATATATATATATATATATATATATATATATATATATATACAGTTATCAGTTTGTGTTGCAATATTCATGATGTGAAATCGTGTGTTGAAACTGATATTGTTGTATTTCAGGATGGTCATTTTTTTTTTGTTTGAAAAATATACACATACACTGTATATTTTTTCTTCACTCGTTTATTATTATCCTTATTTTATCGTTTTAATTCATGTTCCCTGTCCGGAAATCTTTCATCACACATCTGTGACCTCATCGGCGAAATTTTTAGTTCTCATTTGTGTTCTTGTTCCACTCAGTCCATTCTCCATGGATCAAGTGGAGCAAGAGCACACACGAAAACGAAAAGTGTCACAGAAGAGGTGACAGGTGTCTGACGAAAGATTTTCGGACAAAGGACAAGAGTTAGAATTTTAAAAAATAAAAAAGAGTAATAAGCGAGTGTAGAAAAGTTACATAGCGCGTGTGTTTATTTGGCATAAGAGAACACCATCCCGAATTACAATATATAGGTGTGTGTGTGTGTGTGTGTGTGTGTGTATAGACACATACACATAGGTATGCGTTTGTGTATAAACATTATATATATATATATATATATATATATATATATATGTGTGTGTGTGTATATATATATATATATATATAAATATATATATATATATATATATATATATATGCATTGTGGAGACGCAATGGCCCAGTGGTTAGGGCAGTGGACTCGCGGTCATAGGATCGCGGTTTCGATTCCCAGACCGGGCGTTGTGAGTGTTTGAGTGAGGCTCCGGCGGGGATGGTGGCAAACCCTGCTGTACTCTTTCACCACAACTTTCTCTCACTCTTACTTCCTGTTTCTGTTGTACTTGTATTTCAAAGGACCTGCCTTGTCGCACTGAATATCCTCTAGATCTACGTTAAGGGTACACGTGTCTGTGGAGTGCTCAGCCACTTGCACGTTAATTTCACGAGCAGGTTGTTCCATTGATTGGATCAATTGGAACCCTCGACGTCGTAAGCGACGGAGTGCCAGCAACATATATATGCATGTATGAATATACACGTAGTAGCTCGTCATCGAATGGCAAGGGCTTTGGCATTCATGATCGTAAGAGTGGTGTTTCGTTTCCTGGATCGGCTGATGCGTTGTGTTGCTGAGGAGAGCACTTCATTTCACGTTGCTCCAATTCAATCATTTGGCACAGGCGTCCCATCCGGCAGAGTGGGAATATATGTGCCACAATATCCGTGAATCAGTTTGTGACTCGGAAAGGAACTTTGACTTTTTTTATGATATACACGTACATTCATACATTTAAAATGCACATATACTTCATATGTAAGTATGTGTGTGCTTGTGCATCTATGTGCGTAAGAAATAGATGAGTCAAGTGGGTTTCGGTAGAGGTGTTCTACCACTAGCTTGTTAAGAGGCGCAGAGGATGCTCTACTAAAAAGGAGTTCTCCGTCGGTTACGACGACGTGAGTTCCAGAAAATACGACCAACGGAACAGCTTGCTCGTGAAATTAATGTGCAAGTGGCTGATTACTGCAGAGACAGGTGTACCCTAAACGTAGTTCCTAGGAAGACTCAACGTGACACAGAAAGTGACAAGGCTGGCTCTTTGAAATAGAGGTACTACTCATTTTTGCTAGCTGAGTGGACTGGAGCGACGTGAAATAAAGTGGCTTGCCCGTGGAAGCCCGTCGTATATATGTGTATATATATATATATATATATATATATATATATATATATATATATATATATATATATATATATACATGTATGTATGTATGTATACATATATACGACGGGCTTCTTTCAGTTTCCGTCTACCAAATCCACTCACAAGGCTTCGGTCGGCCCGAGGCTGTAGTAGAATAAACTTACCCAAGGTGCCACACACTGGGAATGAACCCGGAACCATGTGGTTGGTAAGAAGGCTACTTAACACACAGCCACTCCTACGCCTATATACTCTTTTACTCTTTTACTTGTTTCAGTCTTTTGACTGTGGCCATGCTGGAGCACCGCCTTTAGTCGAGCAAATCGATCCCAGGACTTATTCTTCGAAAGCCTAGTACTTATTCTATCGGTCTCTTTTGCCGAACCGCTAAGTTATGGGAACATAAACACACCAGCATCGGTTGTCAAGCGATGTTGGGAGGACAAACACAGACACACAAACACATACATACATATATATATATATACATATATACGACGGGCTCTTTTCAGTTTCCGTCTACCAAATCCACTCACAAGGCTTTGGTTGGCCCGAGCCTATAGTAGAAGACACTTGCCCAAGATGCCACGCAGTGGGACTGAACCCGGGACCATGTGGTTGGTAAGCAAGCTACTTACTACACAGCCACTCCTACGCCTATCTCTCTCTCTCTCTCTCTCTCTCTCTCTCTCCCTCTCTCTCTCTCTCTCTCTCTCTCTCTCTCTCTCTCTCTCTATATATATATATATATATATATATATATATATATATATATATATATATATATATATATAGGCGTAGGAGTGGCTGTGTGGTAAGTAGCTTGCTTACCAACCACATGGTCCCGGGTTCAGTCCCACTGCGTGGCATCTTGGGCAAGTGCCTTCTACTATAGCCTCGGGCCGACCAATGCCTTGTGAGTGGATTTGGTAGACGGAAACTGAAAGAAGCCCGTCGTATATGTGTATATATATGTGTATGTGTGTGTGTGTTTGTATGTCTGTGTTTGTCCCCCCAACATCGCTTGACAACCGATGCTGGTGTGTTTATGTCCCCGTAACTTAGTGGTTCGGCTATAGAGACCGATAGAATAAGTACTAGGCTTCCAAAGAATAAGTCCTGGGGTCGATTTCTTCGACTAAAGGCGGTGCTCCAGCATGGCCGCAGTCAAAAGACTGAAACAAGTAAAAGAGTAAAAGAGTAAAAGAGATATATATATATATATATATATATAAAAGACTTACACACACACACATGCACCTACATGTGTGTCTATGATTTTTCATACACTTGCTGTACATTCCTCATAAAAACAAGCATATAGCTATCGGTAGATATAAAAGAATGCGAAAGGGGAGCGTGTGTGCTTGCAAAAGTAGTATTATAATTGTAGGTAATTATGTATACTCGTATACTTGTGTATAAGGGTGTATGTGCATGTATGTTTATGTGAGATGTAAACATGCGAGTCTGTGTTTAAACATAAGCAGACCATATAAAAGAGACGAGCCACTTGTCTATTAAACTATATATCTGATTTAGTAGTTAGGATTATTCCTACTTCTTTGCATTTCCGCTTGAAATGTCATGGCTTCCAACACCTGACGGTCACCTAAGCATTAACCCTGAAATTGAAATTAAAAAAATATATATATAAATGAGTACAACTTGTCACAAAGGATTAGTTCTGATAAGAGAACAAAGAATCTGGGTTTGTAAACCTGAGTCTACCCTCGATAAACCGTAATATTAGTAACGGAAGAAACCTTGTGATGTTATTTTTTTTGCCTTTTTCTTTTTCTTTCCTACCTTTTTTTTTTATACGAGGCCAATGAAATATTCAGAAACCGAAAATATAAATTTAATAAACGTTGCTATCATTCCCTTTACAAGAGTGGTAGATGAGCAAACAATATATCTTATGGTACTTAACCATGTCTATGTGCTATGGCCAAATACGGTTTCAGTTGGATTTCCTTTTCCACGTTCTTGAATCGATAATGTAAAATAAAATCTACAAAAACAAAAACACAAAGATTGGATATAAGCTTGTCATCTGTCTAACCTTCTATCACAGTTACAGCTTATTATTAGAATGTTAAGTCGGGATATTAACAGTGTAAAAACGCCTTTTTATTTTATTGAATTACTTCTATTTCTGTCTTTAAAGTACATGTACATAGTTACTCTAGGATCAATTCCTGCCACTCACCTCTTTGATTTTATTTCTCTGGGGTTGAAATAAGTACTATTTATTTCCTGTATTTAAGAGATGAGGAATTATGTACATTACTTACATTTGACGGATATTTGTCCACATCTTGTTTGTTGTTAACACAATGTTTCGGCTGATATAACCTCCAGCCTTCATCAGGTTCCTTGAGGAAATTTCGAACTTGGGTTCTCATTCCTAAGGTATTTTTCGATGTTATTATTATTATTATTATTATTATTATTATTATTATTATTACTATTATTATTATTATTATTATTATTATTATTATTATTATTATTATTATTATTATTATTATTATTATTATTATTCAGGTCACTGCCTGGGATTGAACTCGGAATCTTAGGATTAGTAGCCCGCGCTCTTAACCGCTACACCATATGCCCGTGGCGTAGTGGTTAAGAGCGCGGGCTACTAACCCCAACATTCCGAGTTCGATTCCAGGCAGTGACCTGAATAATAATAATAATAATAATTATATATATATATATATATATATATATATATATATATATATATATATATATATTTATAAATGAAGGTGAATATAGTTTGATGAAATATATTTAACCATTGGAATATTCTTATAACATAATAAATTGTTTCCTAACATCATTTAACACGGATTTTTCTCTTACCTGATGAGCTTAATATCTGTATTGATTGAAAATATTATTTATATTTATGCAACCATATAAGTAATTTATTTATTATAAAATATAATAAAATAAATCACCGTTGCATGTCTTAATGTACGAAACAATGTGCTGCGATATATAACTTTTCCGATGGTTAAATATATTTCGTCAAACAATTTCTC
>NC_142932.1:91193180-91205680 GCF_046866305.1 Octopus bimaculoides | reverse complement strand
ATCGTCCCCGAAAGGATGAAAGGCAAAGTCGACCTCGGCAGAATTTGAACTCGGAACGCAACGGCAGACGAAATACTGCTGAGTATTTCGCCCGGCGTACTAACGTTTCTTTCAGCTCGCTACCTTTATACCAGAATAATATCGTTCGATGTGTCCGCCCGCTTTCGAAACAAGGCAATATAGCGAAGAATGTTTATTTGTATATTTTTTGTACAGATTTTTTTTCTTTTTGTCTAGCAGATAGACCGACTTCGTAGGGGCTAATTAGATATGTAAACAGATTTCTTTTCTTTCATTTACTTAAGCACAATTCGAATCTGATTCTTTCTTCATTTTGCAGAAATAAAATCTCTTTATATGACCAAGAATTTTATTTCATTTTAAGTTATTAATCACTCGCATCTCTATTTCTGCTGTTAACAGCATTGCTTTTATTATTGAAACTGAAGATTTAAACCTAATACCAACAGAATCTCCTTTCCTTCGTTACTCTGTTCAAAGGAGCAGAAATGCAAATCATTATGTGAAAATATTTGTTTATTTGATGAGAAATTTGATTTATTTATATAAAGAAAATTAAACATCGAAGACATAAGTCCTGCGAGTGTAATGTGTTTGTTTTCTGGTTTATGCAGGTATAGTGTGGTGTTGTGTTACTGCGACGGTGGATTTAGCTAAAAGAGAAGAAAAGTAATCGTCATGTTAATGAGATTGAAGCATTACAAATTTAGGCTATAAAAGATCGTTTGCAAATTTGGTAATTTGCTACGGGCATAGAAATAATCTTAAGAATGAAAAGATGAAAGAATAAGAAACTTAAAGAAGGATAAATTCTGATTGGAAGGAATGATGGTTCTGAATGCCAATTCTCCGTAGGTGGAATAAAACTTGATATCGGCTGCCAATTCACCTTATATATGGTATTCTATTTCTGCAGAGAGTTGCGTGAAATATTATCCATTAAAATTCACTAGAGAAATATTTCGAAGGTTTCTTCAACGCTGCCAATATATGTATGAGTATGTTAATGTATAAGATTGCGAGAATACATTGATAGTTCATGGATGTGCGTTTAAATTTGTTGTACATACTTGCATATTTGTGTGTTCAAGTGCGCATAACCATGCGTTTCTTCGTATGTGTATCTGTGAGTGCTTGTGAACACACACCTATGAGTGCATGTGTGCTTCGAGAATATCCATGTGTATGTCTAATCTGAAGAGAGAATTGATATTGATTGAATTAGGAAGATCTATTTGAGTAATAGTACGTTATATTGTTCTGAATATTTCTTTCACTATAAACCTGGAATATTTACTTTAACAGGCACAAATATATACGTACGCTCTCACACGTACAGATACACACGTAAACATAATAATGAGTAGATGAATGTAATCCGTTATTTCTGAATGCATGAGCAAGATTTCAGTTACGTTTACATATTTGATTTTATGTGGGTTGTATAACATCTGGATATAGAAATGTGTGAATGAAAGCATTAATGGATATCATTGCGTTGTGGTTGTCACAGATAGTGAAAAGCATGTTAATACACACGAATGTGTGTATGTATGTATGTATGTATGTATGTATGTATGTATGTATGCATGTACGTATGTATATGATATGTATATATATATGTATATATATATGTGTGCGTGTGTCTATGTATATATATACATTCATATATCTATATATATATATATATATATATATATATATATTCATATATCTATATATATATATAAATACTTACATACACACACGCACATACATACATACATACATACATACATACATGCATATGTATATATGCTGTTGTATACGTATGTAAATAGGTAGTTAAGGATTCCCATGGATAGCACTCATAGGTTCACAGGAAAAAAGAAAGGCAAGCGTAATCTGTCAGGTGTCTGGGCTTTATGGAACTTGAACCTTAGTCACAATCCGTGTGAAAGATATTTCTTTTTTTGGTCACTGATAGGATAAAAGTTTCATTGCTCAAGCTGAATCAAATGATAGAAACTGTAGCAGACTGTGAAACGTTATTAGATTGTTAATGCACAACCTAATAATTTGGCCAAGAACATTCGTTCATAAGGGAGATAACTACTACGAATAACAGCAAACATTTCAAAAGCTTTTCATTTAGGAGTCTCAGATTTAATACCATAGAAGTCACAGAAACTTCTTGGCAACTTTTGTAGTAATATTTAATTCATGAATGTGATTAGGCCAGAATAATCTTCATTTGTTTTTCTCCGGGTTATAATCACTGAGAAATTTATATATCCTAACATTTCAGAGAATGTCTTTCTTACAGGAGCCTCGATGGTGTAATGGATTAACCTGTTGAAAATTTCCCTACTGGACGACAAGTAAAGGACATTCCTGATTTGATCTATAACTGCTGACAGAGCTTTGTTTTGTTTCAGTTCTGTTCAACAGACCTAGAAATAATGTCAAGGAATTTCCAAGAATAAATTCCATTCCCATCGATAATTTTTCTAGGTGGAATTACTTCACTTATATCATAGTATTGCTTTCACATTCCTATAATACTTCACATCTTAGTAAAGCATCCAACCCTGCAATAATTTTCATCATCTGATGCAGCTTATCTCATAGAAACATAGTCTAACAGCTAATGATATAAAACTTCATACGATCCGAATGTCATCAAGGTTTCACTATGAATAAATTGATCATGTGTTTCGCACTTATAAAACTCTGGATTATAGCTATATAGGTAATTAACGGATTACCGTTAATTATATAGTCTATATATTGTACTGAATGCTCTATGATTTGGTTTTTGTTTGACGCACACGTTTACACGCATGCATCAAAATATATGTGTTTGTACACATACACAGATATATATATATCTTTGTATGTGTGACATGTGTATTAATACGTTAATATGAAAATAGTGTTTTAGGGGGTTTTTTATGAAAACCTCAAAGGCAAAGCTCTAGCTTAAATATTGCTGACAGATTTTGCTACAGCTGTTTTGGTAATTCTGGTAGTGATCTAATCATTTAACAGCACTTTTCGATATATGAAGACAACATTTCCCGAATTTCCAAATAGAAAGATATGAAGAATAAATTTTGCTTGAGAATATTACGAGTGTATAGAAAAATTGTCTAAGCATTGAAATTTTATACATTCGATTATATTGGGTTGTCCGGAAAGTTCGTGCCGATTTATAGTAGCTTACCTTTCGACTTATTTGCCATGAATCCACCTCCATTCTAGAAAGAGTGCATTTTCAAGTAAAATAAAAGATGAAAACGCATTGTGCAACAAAATGATTCATATTTGTTTGATTAAAAACGTAATGGCAAGTATTTATTGACCTTTCTTTCCTTTAAAAATTGGCACGAATTTTCCGGACAACCCAATAGATTCCTCTCCTTGCATGAAACTGAATTTTTTCTGGTATGTGCACTTTACTAGTAATTCTGAATTTTTTCCCATTGTTTTCTGATCAGGAAAACAGACAAGGGCATTATCCAGAGATTTATTTCAAAGCTTCTAATTCAAAAAGTATTATGATGTATAAACTGGTTGGTCTATGATTTACCTTTAAGATATTTGCGTATCTAACTACAAATATTTCTTTTAGTTTTGTCACCACATTTCTTATTTAGATAAGTTTAGGTGTAAAATAAATATAACTGCAATGAGCTGTGTCTGAATAATTTGGATTCATTTATTTCACTTAGTTATTTATTCATATTGTATTTAATTTTCAAAACATCATTAGTTACTGGTTACAAAAGAGCCAACACCTGGCTCTCTGCAATTTTTCAGAACTCCAGCGACAAGGGAGTGTACGTAAATTCTTGATTTACAAAACATTGCTACCAAGTACTTTATTTGAAATGCAGTGTCTTTCACTGATGTGCAGATATACTGCGGCGAAGTATGTACCAAGAGTAAAACACATAAATTCTTATGTGTTTTAGTATGTACCAACACAAAAATAAATAAATGTATAGATTTGATATATAGTTGAACTCGTAACGTAAGGAACCATAAGAAATGCAAGCTAGTATTTCTTCAGGCACGGTAACGATTCTAACAACAACGCATCGAACTATGCTTAAACGTAGTCAATATTAATTAAAGTATATTGTCAATCATTAAAGAAAAGATAAAACATGGTCATGAAAAGAATTCCACACAGATTATATAAATTTAGTTCAATTAATTATCTTCCTGTTCTTCTCCATTAGCTATACTACTCTTTGGTGTTTTCAGAATGTCCACAAGATTCTTCATAGCAATTATACAGCAATGCAATTCGAAGTCATTACAATTACCTAACTTTATTCGCATTTCTTCTTCTTCTTCTTCTTCTTCTTCTTCTTCTTCTTCTTCTTCTTCTTCTTCTTCTTCTTCTTCTTCTTCTTCTTCTTCTTCTTCTTCTTCTTTATGCTGAGCTTGGTCAAATATACAACTGCTGAGCGTTTATACCCGTCAGGAACGGGGGGATTTTATATTATGTCATATATGTACACATGTGTGTATGTATACTGTATATATGTGTGTGTGTCGCCACGCATCTTTTCCAACTAAATTCTACATATGCATACATAATACATACATATATATATATATATATATATATATATATATTTATATGTACATATGTAACTATAATATATAATTATATATGTGTGTATATATATGTATACTTATATTCAAAGGCATTCCGAGGATAGTTCAGCTGTCCGAAACTTCAAAGTCATTGCCAATGACATTCTTATTTTAAAATAATAAATTCGTACTCTATAAAAGTATAGAGTAACCCATTAGATTATTGTAAAATAGTTTTTATTATAATTGAACATATATATATATATATATATATATATATATATATATATATATATATATATATATATATATATATATATATATATATATATATATATATATTTATATACATGCATATATGTATATACGCACAAATACCTTTATATTTACATGTGTATCTATCTTTTCTTCTATCCCTTTCATCTGTCTTACTTTCCCTGGTGAATATACATATACACACAAAAGCATACACACATAGATACATGCACATATATACATATAACTGCAGAATCTTTTGCAGGCGAGTGAAGTTGTCAAAAAATAACCGATATTGAACAAACTACAACTTAACCGCGTATCTAACTTACCACATAACTGCATTTCTCTTCTATCTCTCTCATCAGCTCTATCTCACCGTGACCGTCTGGGACCCTGTTTGTTGTCGCCTACGCATTTCATGAGTGGTGATCAACTTACTCAAAGCTTGGCTGTTTTTCAATCGAAAAATTTCTGATTTGTCTGAAATTTCTCTTACGCCAGGAATTTGATGTGTGACTTCTGAGAGACATAAGGTCCTGTTTAGCGCTTACAAAATAAACAGTCGGGTTTCAAATTGAGGCAGAGACCTACTACAGCCTTCTATTTTTCTTCCTTTTCTTTTTTTGCGTTTGGTGTCTATGTTTCACAAAGCAACTGCAACTCGAAATTCATTTCGTCAAAGTAGCGGTAAAGCAAGAATGGGAAAATTGTAGCCTTCATAAACACATTTTTGCCCTTTTTGATTATAGAAATGTAAACACTTAGAGTCTGATAATGAGTTCATTTCTTTCTTAAACATACTGAATATCTTATTTTTTCAAAACAAATCCTATTTTTTATAACCACGCATACACAGACGCACACTTAACGGCACAAACAGAGGCAAACCCACAGATACACACTTACGCACACATTCATGTATACATACATATATGCATACCGATAGGAAAACAGAAAAATACAAAATATTGGCATTCTTCATGAAAGTGTATAAATTTAAATATCTTAATTCTTCACATTTAATCACATACGCACATACCTAAACACACTTTCTTTCACTTTCTGTCTTTTGTCAGACTACATCTAAAACTATTTATTATTCACTATCTTGGTACTTCGATATTATTGGAAATCTGAAGAAGTTGTTTATATTTCACTGACATGTCTGTACTTCATTAATACAAACATAATCCTCAGCTAATGTATTAATCCCCACGTGCATAAATAATACATATCCAATAAAATACATGCATTAACGAACACATACTGACACAGCTGCTCGTATACACTTGTATTGGAAATTTGTCTTTCAAGATTACAGACCAACATCGATTTGATAAGTATTTAAATCTTTACTACTGATCCTTTTTCCCCTGAAATATTTTAGATATGACTCACAGTCTAACGCGTGTTATTAGACGATCTCATAAAAGTTTTACACATAAATAGATTCATGACTGCATTTATGTAAATATGTGTTTATATAAATATATTTATAACAATCATGTATATAAGTGGCACAGGAGTGGCTGTGTGGTAAGTAGCTTGTTTACCAACCACATGGTTCTGGGTAAAATCCCTACTGCGTGACACCTTGGACAAGTGTCTTCTACTATAGTCTCGGGCCGACCAAAAGCCTTGTGAGTGGATTTGGTAGGCGGAAACTGAAAGAAGCCCGTCGTATATATGCATATACATATATATATATATATATATATATATATATATATATATATATATATATATATATATGTATGTATGTGGGTGTATGTGGGTGTAAAAGTTTGTGTGTCTGTGTTTGTCCCCCAACTTAACTTGACAACCGATGCTGGTGTGTTTACGTCCTCGTAACTTAGCGGTTCGGCAAAAGACCGCTAGAATAAGTACTAGGCTTACAAAGAAAAAGTCCTGGGGTCGATTTCTTCGACTAAAGGTGGTGCTCCGGCATGGCCACAGTCGAATGACTGAAACAAGTAAAAGAGTAAATAAGTGGCTGTGTGGTAAGAAGTTTGCTTCTCAACCACATCATTCCGAGTTCAGTCCTACTGTGTGGTACCTTGGGGATGTGTCTTCTGTTATAGCCACGGGTCGACCAAAGCTTTGTGAGTTGATGTGGTTGACGGAAATTGGGAGAAGCCCGTCGTATATATATGTCTGTCTGTGTGTATGAGTATGTTAAAACTCTTTCAGCTATACGCACAAGTCCTGAAATTTTGTGGTAAGTGGTTAGTCGTTTACATCGTCCTCAGTGTTCAACCGGTAATTTTTTTATCAATCCCGAAAGGATGAAATTCAAACTCGTCGAGCTAACGATACTGTTAGCTTGCAACTTTGTTCATCTTCACAAATTGGTTTCAACTTTTGGGACAATGTCAGCAATTACGCGAGAGGTATAAGTCGATTACATCGACCCCAGTGCTTAGTTTATTGACCACGCAAAGATGAAAGGCAAAGTCGACTTCGGCAACTTTGAACTCAGAACGTAAAGACGGACAAAACACCGCTAAGCATTTTGCCTGGTGATGTAACGATTCTGCTAGCCTCATGCGGGCGTATAAATTAAGAACTGTCTTGGTTACAACATGACGGCTATGTTGAAATTTCATGTGTTACATTATGTCTTTTCATATTTCATTGTTAGTACTTTATGCTTGGTTTCGAATTATAACCTTCCTAAATTCATTAGACATCACATGCTACAAGCCCCACTTTTTCTTCTAATTCCATTTCATTGATTCCACAATTTCGTAGTTACTATACCACATTGAATTTATATTCGCAACTCCCTGTTTATTGGTTGATGTACAACCAATTATTCTTCTGATCTTTAAGATTTTCCAAATTAAGTACATTACAGTAATCAAATGTATTTGTAATAAAAAAATGTACAGCCTTAAATAGTTTCTCCGGAATGTTAATAAGATTTTCGACTGTATTTCTCTCATTCCACGCATTAATAACGCCGAACAATATTTGAGCTTAATTCTTACTATTTTTATAAATAGAACCGATTGATCAAATCAGATTATTGCAAATACTTTAAAGACTTTCAGATGCTAACCATCCCTGTACATACAGATCAAAAACTGAAATCATAAAATCAAGTTCTTGAACAAACCCAAAACTTTATCACGCCTCTAGGCAAAACTGTAACATATACGTCAAGTTAAAATTCCTCTATATCATTATTTAAGTTAGATCACAAAAGCATATATCAGTAAAATAGCATATGACGTATGTCTGTCAAGCTTTGCTCTTCACAGTGAGCAACATTTTCAACTCTGTACTCCATACAGCATTTTTCAGTAAGGTGTATGCATAGGTATATGGTTGAAGTGTCTCTCAGATTTGAAATGATTCACTTTAACATTTCTTTTCTTGTTATAAAATATATTTCATATTCATTTTATAGAAATATTATTTAAGAAATATTAACATTTTTTCGCTTGATTTCCATGAATTTATGTCACTCATTCAGTAATGTAGTGTTCTTTTTTTTTTTCTCGTAAACTATTAATTTGGGAGCACACAGCTGGATGTTATCATTGTCATGAGTTACATAGAATGTTGCATTTCATAGCGACACTATCGAATAGAGCTTCTTAATATTTTACGCATTGACATAGAGACGAGGATGTAAAGATTTAGTGTAAATCCAAGTGAAGCAAAGGTAATTTCTAATAATTATTGAAATTATAGATTTGCGAATTTGAAATGAACGTGATTATATGAACACTTGCAAACATCGATCTGTGTGTGTGTGTGTGTGTATCTGTGTGTGTGTGTATCTGTGCGTGCATGTATATATATATATATATATATACATATATGCGTGTGTGTGTGTGTGTGTGTGTGTGTGTGTGTATGTTTGTGTGATCGTATCCATATAAATGCATGTGTGCTTGCATGTAAGCACATGTATAATTATGCGTTGGTATGTATACAGGGTCTTTCATTTATAATAATTCAAGGCAGTGCCCTACTATGGTCGCTGTCCAGTGACTGCAAAAAGTAAAATGTAAAAGGTATGAACATTAAAGATTATGAGTGGGGTATAATACTAGGTTCTATTCTTGGTAATGTTATTGCCTACAGATAATACTGCAATATACTAAACTATAGGAAAGCCGACAGAATGCAGTGATCTATTTATATTCTTATTTTATCTATTGAGGTATATAATTGGTTTATGCTACTTAAAGATAATATTTTGTTTCTTCTAAAGATGATTCTTTGAAGGAAAAGATTTATAAAAGTATTTTTGGAGAAACTTAATTTTCATGGTTTTCTGTGCACTATTTGTGTTATTTTCTCATCGCAATGTCATTTCATGGATGATTTAATTCACATTTTTCGAATCTATTTTAAAACGGGGGCCACATTTTTCATTAATGTTTTACGTAGTGTTTTTGGTACGGAAAGACTTTCAAACTTCGTATACTTATCTATTTTGTGTTATAGAACAGAAAAATATTTTTGTATTCGAATTTATTTCATGTAAAAAATTGTCTTATTTCGATAATTTCAACCAATCACTGACAAGTATTCAGTTGTTTATATTTACTCCTTTGGCTGATTAAGCGATGTAAAGCGTATTTAATCTCCATACCTTCGTTTTATTTGCTTTTTTCATTTAAAATTTGCTTTAACCCTAACCCTAACCCTAGGGTTAGGGTTAGGGTTAATTGTTTCAGAATCGTTTGTTTATGTAGTCGGCACTTAATGTATATCGGCTGAATGGACGTCAGTGATTGGTTGAAATTACAGAAATACGACATCTTTCACATGGAATAACTTATGGATTTCTTTTTTTTTAAAGAAGACTAAGAGAAAAAGATGTTCTATATGACACATTCTACCAGTGTTCCAAGTTTCAAAGTGTTTCGTTAATGAAAAATGTGGCCTCCGTTTTAAAAAAGATCCCATTTTTCAAACCTCAAGTGCAGATAAATATAATTTATTTCTTTGTTCTTGTATGTATTCGTGCGTTAACTGTAACGAAGCTTGTAAATATTTGAACTAAATTCTAAACATAAATATTTTGAGTTTTCTTAGGTTGTATTGTGCATCAGTGAAATTTTAGTAATGCAATGCAATTAGAATCCAATTGATAGTTTTACAGTCGCATTTAAAAGTAATTAGGCTAGTAGAAGATTTATACACTTCTATATTTAAAAGATAAGGAATATGTACATTATTTACATTATTTACATTTGATAGATAGTTGTCCTCATCATGTTTGTTGTTAACACAACGTTTCGGCTGATATACCCTGCAGCCTTCAACAGGTGTCTTGGGGAAATTTCGAACCTGGGTTCTAATTCCTAAGGTCTAATATAGACATGGGGTTAGAGATTCTGGAATGAGTAATGAACTACACTGGATCTCAACATCTCACCGGTATTTATATTAATGATGTCAGAAAGGAAATACAAAATGAAATAGGTAGTGAAACAATAATGACAACAAAACTAAGACGAAGTTGAGCAGTAAACGTTAAAGTACTGCAGGAACCTGAAAATAGAGAAAAGTTGATTACAGTATTTTCTGAAAGCTTATTACTATCAAGAGAAGAAAAAGTTTTAGCTAGATTTTTCATCTATCGAGGTCATTACTCATTCTATTATATCACATGTATTATCGCTGTTAGTTAGAAATATAACATTTCCCACATTATTTATATATTTACGTTGCTTTTGAAAATTATAATGATTACATATCACTTTTAAGATATATCATAACTCGTGGCTATTGAGTGACGCTGTAAACTAATATCACAATTATATAATCTTTAGTTATTTACTTAAGTTTTAGATTAGCTAGTTCAATGATTTTCCGTTTCATGTGTACCTGCTGTCATTTTCTGGTGAGATTAAAATAGTAAGAAAAAAAACCCAAAATCATACATATGATGACGGCAAGATGAAATATAATTCGAGTTCAGAAGATAGATAATTGAAAAAAAAAATTCTAAGAATAATCAGTAAAGAAAAGATAACACAATATGACAAAGAAAATGTTTGTTGAGGAGAAATGTTGAAATTTTCAAGATAATCTTGCTTTTGTGGAAAACACATATGCAAATATACACATATACACATACGTACACACATCTACATTCGCAGACAAAGCTACATACACAAAAACACACATATATCTATGCTTGAGTTATTGCGTGCATATATTGTATGTTCAATCATATACAATATACTAATATATATATGTGTGTATATATATATATATATATATATATATATATATATATATATATATATACAGAGAGAGAGAGAGAGAGAGAGAGAGAGAGAGATTTATATATAGGTGTAAAGTTAAAACACTTAGTTGGGTTAACAAAGGGATGTGGGATCGTCTCCCACGCGGATAGGAAAGCTTTCTTTTGTCTGTTGAGGGCTTATATGCCCCTTTATAAGACTATTTTCCTTAGTCATTGCACGGGGATCGCCATAAGCTTTAAGCTTATATAAAAAAATGACATTATTATTATTATTATTCACACGATTGTAAAAACAGAGACGTATAAAATAACCATTCGCACCGAAACCATATATATATATATATATGTATATATATATATATATATATATATATATATATATATATATATATATATATATATATATGTATGTATAATACAAATGATATATGAGCATATGCATGTATACATACATATATGTACATACCTACATCTACATGTATATATAGATGCATATCCGGGTACAGGACGTCAAAATATGTGGACAAAAAAGGAACGGGAATATAAACAAAGTACAATGAACGGAATTTTTTTACGGACAACAGAATGAACACATAGGAAAACAGACAAGCCACTTATGGAACTTTTCCTTCATCAGCTGCCTCTATTGTAAACTAAGCGTTTCGAAGATGAGGCAGAACGCGCTCTTAGAATAGCTTTTCTCGCGAAGTAGACATTATAATCATTTAATTTTCAGTGGCATTTAATCATGCTCATTACGTTCTGAGTAAAGAAAGCAATTTTGCTTTTCATCCTTTAAGAGTTGATAAAGTAAAACGTCTGTCAAGTACTGGGTTCGATGTAAACTTGTGAACTACCCTCAAACGTTATGGCAGTTGTGCTTAAATTAAAACGAATTATTACCATTTACGTCATTGTCGCTTTGTTTCAAACGAGCTTTTTCAGTCTAACCTCATGTAACAGCAAGCTGGACGTTTTACTACGGATGTCATATATGGTTAGCAGTGATATATTGTACGGGGAGGAGACCAGATTCTGAGAAAGAAGATTGCGCTAAATTTGTGCTATTCCAGTTCTCAATCAGTCTTAAGAGAAACAGGGCTTTCAGGTTGACAATGTTTTTCATACGATATGGGTATTGTCCATGAGAAGAAAATTGTTTTGAGTTTTGCGTTGAGGTTTCCTGCTATTTGTCCATAGTGTTCAAGAGTGCCCCAAAGTTTCGATAATCACAAGTATAGTTGCTATTCTTAGATGCCACTATTATTTGAAATAATAATAATAATAATAATAATAATAATAATAATAATAATAATTATTATTATTATTATTATTATTATTATTATTGAGTGAGAGAGCAATGCATGCCAACAAAGTGACACTGGGGTAAAATATA
>NC_142932.1:91175680-91188180 GCF_046866305.1 Octopus bimaculoides | reverse complement strand
CAGCAGAATTTGAACTTAAAATGTAACGGCAGACGAAATACCGCTAAGCATTTCGCCGGCGTGCTAACGATTCAGCCAGCTCGCCACCCGAAATTCACACACTTATTGCAGCGGCTCTTCAGTTTTTCTAAGCTATGCAAAAGAACTCTCAGAAGATTGGGCCTCCGACCGGGCCTTTCGTGACACCTTTAAAACCAGGAACTTTTCAGCACCCCTTCGTAGTGGAGGAATAATTGATATTGTGGTAGATAAACATGATGGTGTCGCTGCAACGATGTTTGTGACCTGTGATGGTATACAGCGACGTGAAAATGGTAGCAAAAAGAGGGTACTAAGAATCGTTGCTGTACTAAGGGACTGGAATTGTAGATGTTATGTAGTAGTTTAGGTTGCAGATGAAGGGACAATGTGGTGGCGGTAGTGAAGTGTCATAGAGAATGATTTATTGTTTTTTAGCTATGTTATTGATATAAATATAGGGGTCTCAACTGTATAGAAATGTTAGGAGAAAATAAAATAGTAGTGGCGTTGGTATTGATAGAGTTTATATCTTGTGCGATTTTAACAGCATGAACTACCAGAAAAATGTTTACATAAATGCTTACATAAATAGAAACTTTGAGAAAGAAATATGGTGTACGTTCTGACAAATGTTATCTGACACTAATTAAACCTGTCACTGATCCGAAGAATATATGGCAGGTCAACTCTATCAGCTTGGTGGGGGTCATCCAACGTGTATAGATGTAACCCGTAGATGATCGACATCCTTTCATACTATGCTTATAAAAGTATAATTGCAAATTTATCGGATGTTTTCATTAGTTTTCTTATACTGCATAATGACTCATAGTGTGGGAATTTAATCCTTAAATCTGTCATATTAACTGGAGAATTAGAACGATCTAACGCTAGACTCTATAGTAGCATATCATCAATTAAGCTTCCAGCATAAATGCACACCTGTTCTACAACTAGATAAACGGTGCCTAATATTTCAGTTTGAAATATGGTATACTCTGCAAGTAAAATTTGATATCACGTCGTCGTCTGTTATCAATAATAGCTAGTACAATTTCATGCATTGCAACTTTATACTATTCATAACATTGCTATATAATGATAATAATTGCTTTACCAGCCATAGGCTATATTTTTCTATCTAGCACATCCGAAAACACAGTAATAGTACTGGATTAAAAAATATTGCGATAAAAAAAATAATTGAATGACTTCATATTAGAAAATTTTGCAGACCTCTATTCAACTGTACCGTTATCATTTACTTAGCTTAAGGAAAGTATACGTTGTATGTTTTTCACTTATCTGAGCAAAAAAGAAAACTTGTTAACATTAATTAAATTAAGTATGAAGCAGCAAATAAAATAATTATACGTCTGAATACATTAGTAATCTTGTGCAAAGTAATTTTGAGGACATATAACTGAATAGAAGTGTTATGTGATGCAAGGAGAATAACAAAATAATTTCACTCTATTGAAGATTTTGCTTAGCAAAATGAAAGCTTCGTAAATATTGTTAATAATATATTATAGCCACTTTTGAGTATTTCAACCCTACATTATTTTCCTGCAAAATTTTACGACAGCAATGAGATTTATGCTCCTGTATTATTTACCAATAACAACTTGGCAATTGAAAATTAATTTGTAATCGTAATTTCATAAATGTCGTTTTACTTTATTGTGTAAAATATTAAAATCAGGAGTTATTTCCTGACGTTAAGTGATTTCCTGGTAGCTATGCTTACAGATATTTATTAGTATTAAAGTAATAAACTTCATCTACTTATATTTAAAATCTGGAATTCTCTCATACCTCATAAGCGAGTGGCTATAATGCAGTACAAGAAACCCTTGCTGTGTTTGTTGTTGGTGTTATCGCTTTAAATCTAATTAGTATTGTGGATTTTCCCAAAGGACTTATTAAGAAATTTGACACGAAACTGAACGTGAATAGAATGATCTTAGATTTGACACTAGAAATATTTGCGAGGGAGTACTTTTAAAGGTTATATCTCTACTTAATGGAAATTCTGTGATTATGGTATTCAATATCATAATAATGTTGTGACATAGAGATGGAATGCTAACGTGGGAAGCAGAAGGACCAGGTAGCTTAATCCATAAATATTGATTTCAAATTTTTGCATAAAGCCAGCAATGTCGGGAGAAGGTTTAAGTCGACCCGAGAGCTCAAACAGTACTTATTTATCAACCCCTAAAAGGATGAACGGCAAAGTCGACGTCGGCGGAATTTGAACTCAGAACATTTTGCTCAAGGCGCTAACGGTTCTGCAGCTCGCCGCTTGAGAAAATATAGTAATAGTAGAATTTGTAGTAGTAGTAGTAGTAGTAGTAGTAGTAGTAGTAGTAGTAGTAGTAGTAGTTGTTGTTGTTGTTGTTGTTGTAGTAATGCATCTCTATATGTACATATATATTTATGTATATCTACATCTGCACACACATACACAAACACACACACACACATATATATGCACATATATTCAATAATACGTACATATATACATATTTTACATATTTACTTATATACAAACGTACATATACACAAATATACATACGTACGTACGTAGATACTTACATACATACATACATATGAAAAAAAAAAAATGAAAGAAGTACTTTGCTAGGAAGTACAATTAAAAAAGATGTATGTGACAGAAAAAACAGACAGGGTAAGAATTATGTGTGTGTGTGTGTGTGTTCGTGTGTGTGTGTGTGTGTGTGTGTGTTTGTGTGTGTGTGTGTGTGTGTGTTCGTGTGTGTGTGTGTTCGTGTGTGTGTGTGTGTGTGTGCATGACATTGAATTATTGTCGCAGAAAAAAGTGAAATGCTGTAAGGCATTCTATATTTGGGTCTTTAAAAGTTAGGGTTTGTACTTGGTGACATCAGCAAGGAGGTTTTAGTTCACAATAAACAAGGGAGAGTAGAGGTTCGGTGGTGGTGGTGGTGGTGCTGCTGGTACTGGTGGCGCTGGAGGTAAAGACGCATGGAAACATGTTTTATACGTATAAGTTTGCAGTAAACGCTATTAAGAAGAAGGGAAAGTGAAGTTGTAATGAAGTAGTAGTAGTAGTAGTAGTTCTTGTAGTAGTGGTAGTGACAACTATTTGTGCAGCGGTCGCAAGTGTAGCAGAGCATGTAGGTGGTGAAAATGAGAAGAAGAAGAAGAAGAAGAAGAAGAAGAAGAAGAAGAAGAAGAAGAAGAAGAACAACAACAACAACAACAACAACAACAACAACGACAACAACAACAACAACAACAACAACAACAACAACAACAACAATAACAATAACAACAACAACAACAACAATAACAACAAGAAAAGAAGGGATGATAGTAATAATCCTTTCTACGATAAGTACAAAGGTACACGGCCTGAAATTTGGGGGAGATGGATAGCCCATTATTACATCGACGCCCAGTACTCAACTGGTACTTAAATTATCGACCCCGAAAGGATGAAAGGCAAAAAGTCGACCTCGGCGGAATTTGAAATCAGTACGTAAGGACGGACGGAAAGCCTCTAAGCATTTTGTCCAGCGTGAGAACGATTCTGCTAGTTCGCCGCCTTAATGATAAAGGTAATAATAATAAGGTTGTAGTTAGCCAGTGAACGTAGGTGGTTTAACGCCTAGGGTATTAGGCCCATGTGTAAGATCGTGCGTATGATTACTAGGTTCGCCAGCGCTTTGTGTCCTTGAACAAGGTACTTCATTTTCGTCAGCTTAGTCTATTCTGTTCTAATATCTACTACGTAAGTGGTGGCGAAGCTTTCTTTCTTTTCTATTGTCACATCATGACGAGAGAGTACATATGCCAGCTTCCGACAACAGAGGCACCTAAAACAATTTTGAAAAACATGGTGCGCGGTGTTAAGCTACACTCATTTACAAGTATCAGTTAATTTCCAGATCAATCTTTTCTCGGGAAGACATATGACCGATGGCTTGCCAAACTCGACCATTTCGTCTTTTTTCTAGAAACGATATCTCTACGGCCAAATTAAGCTGCCTTCTTTTCAGATGGCATTGTGGACTATAAAAGGGATTTGTTGGCAAACAACAGTCTTACTGTTGTTTCATTAAAATTTCGTGGTCTGATCAATAAGTATCCTGACTGTTGCCATATTAATGAAACTAAAGCACGCAGAATGAAACCACTTGGTACGGATTGATCTTGAACTCTGCTGTACAGGCGCAATATGTTGAACGTTCTTGCTCACTTCCGCTGTTTACAACAATGCTTGGAAAATACGTGTGTAGAGTGTGATCGTATCATTGAACATGGACTGAACTAAAACGTAACTAATCTGCACTGGATTGGCTGTGTGGTAAGTAGCTTGCTTACCAACCACATGGTTCTGGGTTCAGTCCTACTACGTGGCACCTTGGGAAAGTGTCTTCTACTATAGCCTCGGGCCGACCAAAGCGTTGTGAGTGGATTTGGTTGACGGAAACTGAAAGAAACCCGTCGTATATATGTATATATATATATATATATATATATATATATATATATATATATATATATATATAAAAACACGAAAAAACAACAACGCGAGGACGTGGAATAAGTACAGTGTTACTGGACGTTCAGGAAAGGAAAGAAAAGAAAGAGGTGTTCTTCATCAGAAATATAGAAAAAGTCCAAAGAAGGGAAGACGGGGAAAGAAAATCGCCAACGATACACACGCGGTCATATATATCTATGTGTCTGTGTTTGTCCCCCCACCATCACTTGACAACCGATGGTAATGTGTTTACGTCCCCGTAACATAGCGGTTCGGCTAAAGACCGATAGAATAAGTACTAGGCTTACAAGGAATAAGTCCTGGGGTCGATTTGCTCGATTTTTCCCACCGAGAATTTAGCCATAAAGACGGACAATACAATTGAGGCAAGAAGACAAGAAATGATTATAGAGGACAAAATAAACGAAGAGTACCAGATCATAGATTTTGCAATTCCTTATGACAGCAGATTTGATACCACAGAAATGGAAAAGACGGAGAAATAATTGAATCTAGGCAGAGAGCTGAGGAGACTGTAGATGACCAAGACGACAATTATTTCCGTAGTAATTCGTGCATTTGTCACAAGACCCAAAATGCTACCTAAAAGACTAGAAGCGATTGGAATGGAGATTTACACTGTCAACCAGTAGAATAGTACCATCCTATATTCTCTAAGAATCCTCAGTAAGATTCTTGAGATTTGAGGATGCTTGTCACCAAACTTCTCAAAATAAAATACCTGCTAACTAAATTAGCATGGAATAGCGTAATAACAGAAATAACAATAACAAGTTTTAGTTGCACTAGAGAGAACACAAGGATTGATTAGAACTGTAGGAGAAAATTAAGAGGAGTTAAAGCAGCAGTTTAAAGTCGTCATTTCCATTTATGGCAGGCATTATCAGGTGACCTGCCCATCCAAATTAATGCCTTCATTCCCATTTCATTTTCATTCGATTTCATCAATCTTAACCATTCTTTTTCTCTCTTTTTATCATCGCTTGTAGAAATTTTAGTTTTAATTCTTTATACCCAGTCGTTATTGCTGCAGTTGCAACTCGTGCGTCTACTATTATCATTGTCTTAATACTGAATTTTATGATGTTATTAAAATTGCGTTGGAGTAGAGTCGTATCAAAATATAAAGTACAAACATGTTACATTATATCTTCATTTATTTATTATTCTACTATGTTCAACCACTGAACTGCTGCTGTGCTGTGTTTCTCTTAGCATTTTCGGTAAAAAAATATCGACTTTGGTACTCATTTGAGTCAGGTGCTTAATTTAACGTCTATATTTGTCAAACCACTAATTTACGCGACATAAAGTGATACCACATTAACTAACAATTGTCTTGACGTACAGAAAGATATAAACTAACAAGTATCTTAATGTACAGAAAGAAATAATTACATCCACATTTATATCGTGTTTAATTTAAATAAACTTACATATATGGTAGCTTATACTGAAATACATACTAAAATGCATATAAACAGACATTAAATACGGGAAACAACATACATGTGATACCAGCAACAGTATATTGGCAAAAGATATCCGTAGAATATGTTCTACATAGCATTGTTTTACCACTATAAAATGTATGTTCTACTCAGAACTATGTTACTACAGTTTAACCCCAGGAAATCGTCTTTTCCAGTCCGATATATTTTGAGTAAGGAAGTGAATCACTCCCCTACAGCTTGGCAAGACCATGGTTTCCGGGTTTTTATCTGTCATCGGTAATGGATAGCTGTCTGCTAGAGATGGCAGTCAATCGTTCCTACTTAAAATATATAAACAGAGAAGCGGTAGACAGCCGCCGATCTCGTAAGGAGCAAAGTAGCTAGTTTTAAAAACTCTAGCAGGCAGATATCCAGTACCGATGAAGGATAAAGATCCAGAAACCATCGTCTACCTATCTTGCCAAGCTGGAGGGGAGTGATTCGCTCCTTTACTCGCAATATATGGGACATAGGTAATGTGTTGTTAAGCAGCTGGTTAACCTGAGGTTAAAAATGTAGCAACATAGTTCTGTATAGAACAGTCATGTTATAGTGGCCAAAAAATGTCACCTTCTAATATTATTACCTCCGCCTTAGCGGTTCTAGAGAACTACTGATGCAAGTATTTACTAACATTGTTCTTCATCCTGCTTCTATCTACGGCTGTTGTATTGCTGCAGCTGCTGCTGATGCTGTTTGTGGTGGTGATGCTATACCTATTTAACCCACAGCATTCCAGCAAAGACTACAATTTTAATAAATTATATTAAAAGCTACGTTATTCTGTGTTACTTTTCTCAAGATTGGAAGGTTTGATTTAAGGGAAATTCGGTTACTATTTCTAGCAGGTCTAGCAACCACGAAGAAAGTATCTCAATGCATTGTTAAAAAGATTCTTTTTTACATTCTTCTTATTGAAGTTGTTGAAGTAATTTTTGTTGTCGATTTGTTTTTGGATATTCTAAAGTATTTATTTATTGATTCTTTTTTTCAGCACTGTCATGTCATTTGGCAATTACAACATATTCTTTGTTTATAAAAGTGTTAAATACTGCCAGGCTCTTCTAGAATTAACGACAGAATTTATTTCAAGTAACAAATGCCAGCTTATTCAAGATTTTAGTGATGATCTTGGTGTTTTTAATGCTACTATCATCGTTATTTCTGCTGTTGCATGTGTACATACATACCTGCACACAAAAATGAATACATGCATATATATATATATATATATATATATATATATATATATATATATAGTTTTAGGGAAAATAACCAATTTTCAAGAACTCATCGATGAAAATCCACTATCACATATAGAAAAATTAATAATTAAAAGCACCCTTTCTAGATGATATGGGGATATCCTTCAAAGATGAATTCCAAAACAGTGGCTCGATCCTACCTGTAAATTCCATAATCAACGAAAAATTGAAAGTTAAATACAAACAACAAACGTTAATTATAAATTAGAAAATAATAATATTATTAGGGACAAAATCCAAAATTACAGGTAAAAAACTCAATTAAAATCAATTTATAAAAAAGTAAAATTAAATTGAGCCTTATAGATAAAGTATATATAAAATATATAGTTTTAGGGAAAATAACCAATTTTCAAGAACTCATCGATGAAAATCCACTATCACATATAGAAAAATTAATAATTAAAAGCACCCTTTCTAGATGTTATGGGGATATCCTTCAAAGATGAATTCCAAAACAGTGGCTCAATCCTACCTGTAAATTCCATAATCAACGAAAAATTGAAAGTTAAATACAAACAACAAGCGTTAATTATAAATTAGAAAATAATAATAATAATATTAGGGACAAAATCCAAAATTACAGGTAAAAAACTCAATTAAAATCAATTTATAAAAAATTAAAATTAAATTGAGCCTTATAGATAAAGTATATATAAAATATATAGTTTTAGGGAAAATAACCAATTTTCAAGAACTCATCGATGAAAGGTAGGATTGAGCCACTGTTTTGGAATTCATCTTTGAAGGATATCCCCATACCATCTAGAAAGGGTGCTTTTAATTATTAATTTTTCTATATGTGATAGTGGATTTTCATCGATGAGTTCTTGAAAATTGGTTATTTTCCCTAAAACTATATATTTTATATATACTTTATCTATAAGGCTCAATTTAATTTTAATTTTTTATAAATTGATTTTAATTGAGTTTTTTACCTGTAATTTTGGATTTTGTCCCTAATATTATTATTATTTTCTAATTTATAATTAACGTTTGTTGTTTGTATTTAACTTTCAATTTTTCGTTGATTATGGAATTTACAGGTAGGATTGAGCCACTGTTTTGGAATTAATCTTTGAAGGATATCCCCATACCATCTAGAAAGGGTGCTTTTAATTATTAATTTTTCTATATGTGATAGTGGATTTTCATCGATGAGTTCTTGAAAATTGGTTATTTTCCCTAAAACTATATATTTTATATATACTTTATCTATAAGACTCAATTTAATTTTAATTTTTTATAAATTGATTTTAATTGAGTTTTTTACCTGTAATTTTGGATTTTGTCCCTAATATTATTATTATTATATATATATATATATATATATATATATATATATATATATATATATATATATATATATATATATATATATATAAAGAGCCGAGGCTGTCTTTATTTCTTCTTATGTTGATAAATTAAAAAGCAAGTTATATATGAATTGCTCTTTATCAATTATATCCCACAATTCTACTGAACATTGTCAAACGACTTTAAAGAAATAGCAGTCCTTTAAATTATAATCTTAAAAATTAGGTATATTTGCTAATAGGGTTACGTACATCCGTACATTCTGATTACACGCATTTGTTTGTAGAAACGTTATTTGATGAATTCATATTCCGTTCGAAACATTAGAAAATTACCATTTTATTTCTCACACATTTTCAATATTTCGTTGCTTTATTATCTTTACGTTGTTTTTTCGGCTTGTTTCTTGCATTATTATTTCTTATTTATTCAGTTATTTCCGTTTGAAATATCTGAAATTACGCTTAGATTTGTTTATGTTGTTTCCATCATTAATTTTTATATTCTTTTTCCGTTACCACCTCAAGCTTCTATTTCAGGTCCCATTTGAAATATTCGTGACATTTTGCAATTACATTTTCATTGCTTTCACGCTGAACAATTATCACTCCAGGTAAATTCTCTTTATGCATTCTGTTTCCCGTTATACATATATTCAAAGCTTACATATTCACCAGCCTTCAATATCTGTGTGTAACACACTCACATCTACTTTGATTTGTTCGCTCTCGCACTTGTACATGATTCTACATTCACAAAACACCATTAATTATTGATATCTTCTGAAAGAGCAGATGCACCACCAAACAATACTATACGCACATCTGACGATTGATATTAAACCGCACGTTCTCTATAAATATTTTCAATCTTTCCTTTTACGATTTGCGCTTTAAAAGTTCTGCATCTATAAATATATCGAAATAATTTGCAATTATTCAACATCTCTGCCTGCAATACTCAGTTCCGCTTCGCCAACATTAATTTCTCATGTCTTCCATTCATTTACATTCCTCGAACCTTCGTCGTTTTGTATACTTCATTTCATCCACAACATTCTGCATATTTTAAGTGATTATGAGACTTAAATCAATTAATAAAATATTTATGCTGTTCATATTATCACTTCTGTCTTTTCTATATTTCAAATTTGCAGTTCTTTGAGCATTTTAAGCACAAAACGCTCCAGTAGTCACGATACGTGCAAGAAATCACATCGACAAAATCAAGACATTTGAGAATGTAATTAAACATTTCATAGACAAAATATTTTAAAGAAATATGTTTATATTTTATATTTATTTAATTTTTTTATATTTTGTTAATAAATTACTTGTAACAAAATAAATTTATGGTAAAGCATTTCGTTTATTTTGGTCGTTATTATAAAAAGAACTTATTTATAAACAAAACGCTTTCATTTACAAAATCGACATTTTCTCGTTATTTACTCTAAATTATGCTTCTTCATAAATCCTTTTAGACTGAAAATCCAGCAACTCTTGGATCACTATTGATCGATAAAAGGTAGAGAAAGTGCATACAATCCTTTTAATTTATGCAACGTACAGATTTTATTTAGTGACATATCAGTTTAGGTGATATTAACTTCACAATAATTATATTTTGATTTGTTTAAGTACCCTTATATCTAATCAGTGTCTGAACAATGAATATCTATCACTTTTGACTGAATAAACATATACGATTTCTTGTCAGCAAAAAACTATTTCGTTAGGATAGATGGAATTGATTACTCCTCTCTGACAATATTTGTTTCATCTTCTTTAAATGATGCGTCAGATATTTTAGGAAAATTTTATGAATTAAACAAAAACGTATAATTCATCAAAGTAAAGTTGTAGTTGAAGACAAATTGGTATAAATAAACTCGAAAATTCTTTTATCACTCCTGTCCAATGAATCCATCGTTAGCGTCAATGACCGCCTCAACACGGAGTCGGAAGCGTTGACACGCCTGAATCGGATGATTTTAATCAATTTTGGACATAGTACTGTTTATGGCGGACTTGGGAGATCGCATGGTGTTATGGGGATATTGATTGACTTATCTCTCGACTACGCCTCATGCATAATAGTCCAGTGGATAGTGGTCTGATGATGTAGGAGTTCATGTGTCTGCGAGAATATTATCATGAACATTGGTATGCATCTACCCTTGCGTTGTCTTAGCGTTATGAGACAGTGCCGGTTCTTGTATAAAGACCTATGGTTTCCGTTGTGTATTCTGTCTGTCCATCGCCTCATAACTCTCTAGAACACCTGTATAGAGACAGTTGCTTTGACTCTTAAGCCTTGTGAAAAAAAGTGAGGAGGCATGACATCTCCCTCTTTTCCGATGGCTCCCATAACCACCACAGTTGTCGGGAATCTAGAATGCATGACCGTTGGAACCACATTCGGGTCTCTGCAAAACCATATGTCGTTCCTTCGGTTTACATTCTGGTCCTGATAGAACTTATTCTTATCAGTAAGAACCAAAGCATTTCAGCCACTTGGTGTTTTAAATTGTGTAGCAAGCAGCACTTTGCGTGGATCAAACGATTCTATCATATATCCGACATAAACTGACACCTGGGTATTACACAAGTCTTGTACCGGATATCCTCATACACCAGTCTTCTGATGATGTATTCTGAAATTTTAAGGTCCTTTGCAATACCTCCGATTGCCTTTCCGGAATCTTCGATTATTTCTTGGGCTTTTTGTACAGTTATATGTTGTGATGGTATTAGAGTCCTGCGCATGAGTTATGTGTTTAGATGCTGATGTTGGATCCCTATCAGCAGTGACTAGCGCCTTCCGAACTTTGACAACGAAGGATCCGGAAACTTTCTGAAAGCAAGCTATCTCTGTATCACTATGCTGCACTTATAAGGCGTCAGCATGACTTTTCATTTGCTTAGACAACTAAATGTTAAATAGATTTTTATCTGAAAAGTAAATTAAAAAATATATGTTAGAAGAAAGTTAGAGCTTTTGGAGCAGATGTCCGCAAAAAAAACTTACACATCCTGTATTTCTATATTTAATAATTCTTTACATGACCTCTCTTCGATTTTAGGACTGGACATGCGATAATATGATATTATTCACATAGGCATACATTTATGTACGTGGTTTTATGCATTTCTCTATACGGATAGAAAATGACATAACATGGGAATGCAGGTCTTGAAAGATATGTACATATCTGCAAGAGATGACATTCCGATTCATTTATGTTCTCGCTTAAGCGTTCAGCACATATACGCTTAACTCCACGATGGCCTGGATAGAACCTATAAAATTCAGCAGCGCGTGGAAGCCGTTAGTGTCTTTTCACTCTGACTACTGTTGCAACGATTTCGTTTATAGTTATTGGAAATCGCTTAAATAGGTAGGTACAGAGAAGGCTAACACGTTTTCGGTCATATTTCTCAGTCAAGCTGACATGGAGCTCAGCAGAACTTTATTTTTCTTTCCAAATGTAAACACCGAGATAGCTCATTCCAAACAAATATATTCAGTTTTATTTTTATATTGCAATTATTTCTATATTGCAATTACATAAAGCTTCATTTTCTTATGTGGTAAACATATTACACATTCCGGAAGAAGCAATTGGTAATGCCAATATGATCGACACATCTCAGAACAACGTCAACACTTTTAGTAACGTCTGAAAACAGAACATGTAAATATCCACACACCTATTTTTTATTGCTTCTTATATTTATTTCAAATAGACTCTATGAAAGTGTATTATATATTTATATCTCTGCCGAGGGGTAATTTATTCCGCCAAAATTGAAAGAATGCACTACATCATTTATTCAACAGCAGGCG
>NC_142932.1:91145680-91170680 GCF_046866305.1 Octopus bimaculoides | reverse complement strand
ACAGTTTTGGTAGTTTGTATGACCACAATATAAATTTGCTGCAATTTAATAATGCAATTAGTGCGGGAGAGAAATCTAATCGACTGGCTCCCTTCCCCAGAATTTCAGGCCTTGTGCCTAGAGTAGAAAAGAATCGTTAGCACACCAGGCAAAATGCTTAGCGATATTTCGTCCCTATTCACGTTCTGAGTTCAAATTCCACTGAGGTCGACTAAACATTTACTATCCCCCTCCTCAAAATGTCAGACCTTGTGCCTATCGTAGAAAATATCATTATGTTAGTGCATAAATCAAATCAAATAAAACCAATAATTGAAAATAAAGGTTTCAAATAATATTTCAAAAGTATTTCTACGCTAATTCGGTTTGGAGATGAAGTTCTTCAGGAGGATGCTCAAAGAGTATTCACGGCCCCCTCCCACAACCACCACCACCGCCGCCGCCACCTAATTTGGGCAGGGACGCTTGCACCCTGTGCATCTCCTGTTCCCGAGTAACGGTATTGTTATTTAATAAGATAGGGTTGCGATCTGAGGCAGATTTAGCTGCTATTTATAACAGATAGTGTAGCTACATCGATGAGAGTTTGTTGGCGTGTCGTAATGTTGTGGCAGAGGAAGGGCATTATCCACACGTAGCTTCACTGATGCGTCTCTGTGTGATAGCGAGGTTGCATATGACATCTTTCAATATGTCGAGTGAGACTAGGAAGTTTTTTTTTTTTTAATGAAAAAAAAAAAAAGTAAGTAAAGTCCAAATTGGAAACAGATGAAATTTTTTTCTATTTTTTTGCCGGTTTCACCATACAAAACCACAAGGTTAAGGGTATCTATAAAATCAGGCGAACTTATATTTTGTACGAACGACTAAAATTAAGAACTTTAGATTTAACAGAAACGATATATTAAAATACACTCTGGTGGTGGTGGTGGTGGGAGGGGGCCGTGAATACTCTTTGAGCATCCTCCTGAAGAACTTCATCTCCAAACCGAATTAGCGTAGAAATACTTTTGAAATATTATTTGAAACCTTTATTTTCAATTATTGGTTTTATTTGATTTGATTTATGCACTAACATAATGATATTTTCTACGATAGGCACAAGGTCTGACATTTTCCAATTCTCTGTTATTGTTCAAAGCTTTTCAGACTTCTCCCGATTATATTTGTTAATTTTACTGACACAGCGAAGATAGTAACCATGTTTTTAAAGCGATGAAACTGCAGAACATAAGTCAAAAATTAGCATTGTTTGCATTTCTCCTATTCTCTTTTTCATGTACTTGTTAGCTCTCTCTCTCTCTCTCTCTTTCTCTCTCTCATATATATATATATATATATATATATATATATATATATATATATACATGCATATATATATCTTCCCCTCTCTCCACTCTCTTATACATTTACACGCTCATGTATTTTATACATAAGTATAAAGCGATTTATGTTACCAGAATTTTCCGACTCGAGTCGAACAGAAAGATCTACCCTAAATCTTATTTAGAGTATCCGTGTTAATTAATTTAGAACTGACTAGCTTGTACTGTCATCGAGCTTATAATGTATAATAACCCTTTCTATTATAGGCGATTACGTCAACTCCAGTATTCAACTGGTATTTAAAATATCGGCCCGAAAGGATGAAAGGCAAAGTCGACCTCGACGGAATTTGAATACGGAACACAGCAGCATACGAAATACCGCTAAGCATTTCGCCCGTATTGCTAACAATTCTGCCAGCTCACCGCCTTATACAATCTTTTCTACTCTTCATGAGGCAGTGTACCGATTGACATCGCTATATTTACTCCGTAAGTTGTAAAATTTGTATTTTTATGATCAGGTGCATGCTGAAGTCTGCGATTTTTGTAACGGACAGCGTATCACTCGTGAAATTTTGCTTTAAACTTAGGAGACCTGCTACAGAGACATTGAGCATGCTTCGGTAAGCTTACAGCGATGAGGCAATGGGTCGTATGCAATGTTTCCAGCGGCACGGGCGCTTCAAAAGGCACGATAGAGCCGCAGCTCAATCAACAGCATGCCCATCGTTTTTTTTTTTTTTGACGTCTGTTCGTATTGTGCATAGAGAATTCGCCTCCCTGGGCCAGGCAGTCAGTAGATAGTTCGACTGCGACGTTTTGAAACTTTTGAGGAAGGACATTTCGCGAAAGCAACCGGATTTGTGTAGCGCGAGGAATCGGATTCTACGCGACAACAATGCAGCCTACCACTGAACTTTCCTCACTTGTGAGTTTCTCGCCAAAACAACGCTTTATCGCTCCCGCACACACCCTATTTGTCAGATTTAGAACCTTCGGATTCTATCTCTTTCCCAAGATGAAAATGCAGAGATCCAGAGCGAATCGCAGAAAGTCCTCAACTCGCTTAAGGAAAACGACATCCAAATCAGATTTGTGAAGTTGCAGGAACGGTGCAAGGTGACTATTTAGAAGGAGATGATTTAAAATTTTAGGTAAATAAGTTATTTCTTATTAAACATAACTAGTCCGCGAACCTTTTGATACCACCTCGTATATGTCTGATGAAGATGATGAATACGATGCGTTGCAGCGCCTATCAGCGATTTTCTTATAAAAGTTAATAAATATGTTCTCTAATAAAAAAGGTTACAGTACTCTTTCTTTCTGATTAATCCTAAATTACTTTTATACATGACTTGATATAGTCATGGTGATTATGCGAAATTACTGAAGATTTAAATGGTGAGCAGGCGTAAAAATTAAAGAGGTTTTTCCAACTTGCTTGAAGACTGCGACACCACGTTCTTCTCCGCGTTATAGTTCCATTCTGTATTGTGGCAGTTACATAAAATGAAGCGCATTGCATCAATCGAAAACTTAACGTTAATAATATGACACAAAATCATGAACAACAGCATGTTTCTAACCGGTTATAAACTTCAAGTATATGAACATGGGTGCAAGTTACTGATGACTTAAGCGTGTATGAAGTGAGTTTGTACAAGGCAAGCGGAAGTAAAGTATGGTAGAGGGCTTCTCCACGATAGAAATACCTGGAGATGCTGCTCCATTATTGCTGAATGAGTGTAGTAAAAAGAATAAAATAATATATTTCGTTTTCAATTTTTATTGTTTTTCCTGTCGAATTATATTTGTTTTGCTTATTCCGTTTTATTCATTTTTTTTTTTTTGTTCATTTTTCAATTATAGGATTCTTCTGTGAAGGAAATACAGAATAATAGCTAAGGGCTTATTACGTGCCTACATTATCGTTATTATGTGTTTCATTTTAAATATATAGTTATTTATCTGTCTCTCTGAATTAAGTTGTGTTTGAGTGTGTATGTGTGCGCGTGCATGCTTGCGTGCGTGCAAAAAATACAGGATATTTGTTTTTAAATACTTTACTATCTTCATCATGCGCCGTCAAAGAAAAAAAGAATTAGAGATATTTTTTTGGTATAAGTATCGCGTAGTGTTCTTTTAAGTTCGCTTTAAATTATGAAGGCGCCTGTAACAATTTTATTAAATTATATTCTAAAATATAAAACAACACTGCCTGTAGCATTTTATTAGAAATATTAAGGAAGCCGTTTTGTTCGGGAGAATATTTATAAAAAATAAATCATTCTTAAAGAGCTATTCCTATAATTACAATTAAACCATCTTTAATGTTTTATAACGTCGATTTTCGTTAGGAATATTAATTTATCGCTAACGTTCAGGATTACTAAAATATATATGGTAATCATGGCTCCTTGTTACTGTACTTCCATTCGCTACCATATGGCTTAAGTTTCGATTCTTACATATTTTTCTGGGGAGGAGGAATAAACATACATATATATATATCACAAATACATATGAATACATATGTATTAAAGAGACAAAAATACCAACTATGTGTAGCGACTGTAGTCTGTATTTCAGTTTCTGCATAATGAAATATCACTTATTTTTAGGCTGAAGAAGAACAGAAACTCAGAGAAGAATTTACCGAAACAAAGGGGAAAATATTAAGAAGAATCTTGAGAAATGTAACGCAAATCTGTGGAGAGGTGGTTCGAATAATAGTCGATTACATTTACACTGGAGGCGCAATGGCCCAGTGGTTAGGGCAGCGGACTCGCGGTCATAGGATCGCGGTTTCGATTCCCAGACCGGGCGTTGTGAGTGTTTATTGTGCGAAAACATCTAAAGCTCCACGAGGCTCCGGCAGGGGATGGTGACGAACCCTGCTGTACTCTTTCACCACAACTTTCTCTCACTCTTACTTCCTGTTTCTGTTGTACCTGTATTTCAAAGGGTCCAACTTTGTCACACTGTGTCACGCTGAATATCCCCGAGAACTACGTTAAGGGTACAAGTTTCTGTGGAGTGCTCAGCCATTTGCACGTTAATTTAACGAGCAGGCTGTTCCGTTGATCGGTTCAACTGGAACCCTCGACGTCGTAAGCGACGGAGTGCCAGCAACATTTACAATAGTATTTACTTTGTACTTTATCTATAGACTTATCCGTACTAGTATTTATTTAGTACATTATTTATCGGCTTAGTAACACCAGTTTTTATCTAGTACTTGACTTATTCACCCATCCACACTACAATTTGTGGAGGCACAAAGCCTAATGGTTAGAGCAGAGGACTCACGGTCGAGAGATCACGAGTTCGAATCTCAGACCGGCTGATATGTGTGTTTATGAGCGAAACACCTAAGTTCCGGCAGAAGGTAATGACGAATTTCTACAGACTCTTTCGCCAAAACTTTCTCTCGCTCTTTCCTCCTGCATCTAGCAGCTCACCTGCGACGGACCGGCGTCCCGTCCAGGTGAGGAACCTAAACGCCAATGAAACCGGCCCTTATCAGGAACAAACAACAACACACTACATTTCATAAAGTAATTTATTAAACGACTAATGGGCAATCAGTTGACTCAGATGAGATCTACTGAATATAGTCTAGTCCCCGGCAGAAATTGAACTCAGAAAGCAAAAGGTGTTAATGAAATGCACAAAAGCATTTTATACGCCAGTGACGAATTCTGTTGACTCTCATTATTCTGTTTCGCTTCAAGGTAATGAGCTCGCAGAAACGTTAGCACGCCGGGCGAAATGCTTAGCAGTATTTCGTCGGCCGTTACGTTCTGAGTTCAAATTCCGCCGAGGTCGGCTTTGCCTTTCATCTTTTCGGGGTCGATAAATTAAGTACCAGTTACGCGCTGGGGTTGATATAATTGACCTAATCCTTTTGTCTGTCCTTGTTTGTCCCCTCTGTGTTTAGCTCCTTGTGGGCAATAAAGAAATACGAAACGGTAGCCGGACGAAATGCTTGGCGGTATTTCGTCTGTCTTTGCGTGCTGAGTTCAAACTCCGCAGAGGTCGACTTTGCTTTCATCCTTTCGGGGTCAATAAATTAAGTACCAGTTGCGTACTGGGTCGATCTAATCGACTGGACCCCTCCCTCAAAATTTCGGGCCTTGTGCCTAGAGTAGAAAAGGCCATCAATTTTGAAGGGAGAGGGCTAATCGATTACATTGACCCCAGTGTTCTTCTGATAATTAGTTTATGGGCATCTGAAAGGATCAAATGCAAAGTCGATCCCGACAGAATTTGTACTGAGAACGTGAAGAGCCGCAAGAAATGCCAGTAAGAGTTTTGTTCAGTGTGGTAATGATTCTGCCGACTCGCTGCATCAAACCAACTCTTCTTATACTGCTTGTATGGGAAATGTTTTTAGAAAGCATTGTTTTAGTTTTGGTGGGGGACGATGGAGGTAAGATATTAGAATTTATTAATCCTAGTACTCCACTTTCTTATCTGTTATTTCTTTCGAAAATTGGTGGGATCTAATCCCAGCATTCAGTACAGTATTCTACATTCTGTACCAACTTATCAACTTGATTTCTTGTCTATAATTCATTGAGTGGGTAGAAATGCCATAAAGAAGAAGTAATTGGGTGAATTTTACTTTGACTGTTACTAAAAAAATTCAGTTAAATGACAGCCATCATTTGAAAGACATGCCACACACACACAAATATACACACGCATATATATATATATATATATATATATACATATATATATATATATATATATACACGTTGTGCATATATTAATATATTCGCAGATATTCATATACACCCAATTATGCATACATGCAATGTATGTGTGAGTTAAAAGGAGTTAAAACTATGAGTGATACAGTTTATGAATAAGAGCCTAATTTTTGTTTGAAACACCAATCTTTATTATAAAACCTGTTCTCACAGTAAAATGTATACCATTTGAGATCTTCTAGAGCCTTTCATGCTATTTATTATTGGTCCCCAAAAATACAAAAACGTCTCACATGGCTACTAAATTGGATGATGACATTCAGCAGAGCTGACAATTGGGTTAATCCTATAAATGGTCTCTTTCGTCCTTTCGAGCTGCATATTAAAAATGCCTTCGCATCACGTATATTTCCCATTCTGGTGCTCCACCGCTGAATATAAATGTCTATCATTTACATATATTTTCTTTTGAAGAGAAATGATATCACTTTGTAAACAGATATTATAACAAATCAAAGAAGAACTTTATGCATTTATAATTAGTAGTTACGAGCTCATGTTCTTCATCTTTAGGAAAACCGCTCAATTTTTATATTCCTCCTCAGAAGACCTATCTAAAAATAAAGAGAATATTGTAAAGAAAATCTTTAAGATGCAACCAATACATTTATTGAACTAGCATCTTTTTATAAGCAGCAAGATTAGAAATATGTATAAGATGGGTGCCAGAATGAAACTGATCTAAGCTCAACGGAATTGGTGATTTATACTACAAAGTTAATCTGTAAAGATAGGAAGAAGTATTGGATGATGCACTTGACAATGCTTCAGTTGGAAAGTATCAATATATTTACAGTAATACATAATTATTTTATAAACGACCGGACTTAATGGTATATGTGAAAGTAATATACATGATATAGGTATTACATATAGAAAACAGACTGTACGTCGCCATTACAGAGAAATTATTCATATATATTCACATTAATTTCTATAAACAGATATACACAGGCAATTGTTTGCTGTAGCATCAAAATATGTTCTCTCCTCAATTTCTCATTAATTCGTCCTGCAGATGTTCATGTAACATTTAAGATATATACATTTAATGACCTCTAAACTTCTAACAGTACGGAGGTCAGTTAATCTAACGATAAACTTCAGATGAGTATACGCAGGTATTAATATTAATGTCTGCTGAAACTTAAAGTATTTTGTTTCCCTCGTCGTCTCTACTAAGAAACATTCTCGATCGTAAGATGGTAGACGATAACTAACAGAGAACAATTGTCTCTATCTTGTATGATCTGCGGCCAGGAGAAAATCGCTCCAGCGTTTTAATTAATATAATATTTCTCTACCTCACATGATAGCAAATGATCAAATATAATTTTCTGGCTTAATAACAAATGTTCTTCTGGTTGTTTAGATTAGGAAATGGGAGATTGTAAGGTTGTGTCGTGGTAATAAATTCCTAGAAGGAGATTTTAAGTATAGCAATATTTTATCTGAAGCAATATCAGTAGAACCTCGATATTTAGTAACACCTTTTGATGATCTGATTTCGAATCATGCCAAGGTCGATTTTTACATTCCGAGTGGAGAATTTAATGTACCAGACAAATATTAAGATCGATAAATGTAACTATCATTCCTCCTTCGAGTTTATGTTTATTTTATTAGAGATTGTTAAAAGGAGCATGCAAAATAGCGCCAAAATATTATTATATTCATATTAATATAGATTGCTTTCCAGTTTCGATACACAGTTGAAGAGAATTGTCTTCATTAACGTATGACATCATAGAATGATATTTAACTCTCTTCCTAATATGTATCGTAGAGACGCAATAGCCCAGTGGTTAGGGCTGCGGACTCGCGGACGTAGGATCGCGGTTTCGATTCTCAGACAGGGCTCTATGAGTGTTTATTGAGCGAAAACACCTAAAGTTCCACGAGGCTCCGGCAGTGGATGGTGGCGAACCCTGCTGTACTCTTTCACCACAACTTTCTCTCACTCTTTCTTTCTGTTTCTGTTGTACCTGTATTTCGATGGGCCAGCCTTGTCACACTTTGTGTCACGCCGAATCTCCCCGAGAACTACATTAAGGGTACACGTGTCTGTGGAATGCTCACCCACTTGCACGTTAATTTCACGGGCAGGATGTTCCGTTGATCGGATCAACAGGAACCCACGTCGTCGTAACCGACGGAGTGCCAATAACATAATATGTATCATAACCGGAAATCAGTCCTTCATCTAGAAACTGGCATTATTTATACCTACCAATTACTCACGCAAATTCTTATTCGAAACCATAGAAATGTTGACTTTGCTTTTCATCTGTATGGAATCGTTGAAATAAATACCGGCAATATATTTGTAATTAATTCAACAGAATTGAGATTGCATCCAAATTGTAGGGCATCGGTTTCTACGATAATCGTGTAGTACGTTATAATCATTGTTTATAGTCTACAATGGACAATATTGTTTCGGGTTCAATCCCACTGTGCACCCGATTCTGCCCGCTCGCAGCTTTAATAATAATGATTAAAATAATAATCCTTTCTACTAAAGGCACAAGGCCTAAAATTTGGGTGCGGGGCTGGACTAGTAGATAACATCGACCCCAGTGTTTCATTGATACTTCATTTATAGACACACCAGAAAGGACAAAAGGCAAAGTTAATCTCAACGGAATTTAAAATCAGAATGTGAAGACGAACGACAAGCTGCTGGGAGTGGCTGTGTGGTAAGTAGCTTGCTTACCAACCATATGTTTCCGGGTTCAATCCCACTGCGTGGCACCTTGGCAAGTGTCTTCTACTATAGCCTTGGGCCGACCAAGTCCTTGTGAGTGGATTTGGTAGACGGAAACGGAAGTCTGTCGTATCTATCTATCTATCTATATGTATGTATGTATGTGTGTGTATATGTTTATGTGTCTGCGTTTGCCCCCCCCCCACCATCGCTTGACAAACGATGGAGGTGTTTTTACGTCCCCCGTAACTTAGCGGTTCGGCAAAACAGACCTATAGAATAAGTCCCAGAGTCAATTTGCTCGACTAAATGTGATGCTCCACTATGGTCGCAGTCAAATGACTGAAAAGAGTAAAAGAGTAAATATATTTTCCCGGCGTGCTCATGATTCTGTCAGCTCACCGTCTAATAACTCTCTCTAATATTAACATCGTTTCCAAACATATACTGAAACCAGCATTTAGAGAGTATAGACAATGCTTCAGAATATTTGATCTGGTACATTTGTCAGAAATCGTTATAAATATAACAAATATTTACAATTGCCATTGCTGTTGGCCCAATTCATTTCATTTGTGGTTTCTTTGTAGGTAGAACATCACAGTATTAATAATGTATATCTTATAGCTAGAAATCAAGACTACCGTTACACGCATCACACCCTAATCCAGACACAGTCTTAACATCTGTTTGCTGTAATGTTTAGAGTTATTAGTATTAAATCATGTCAGTTTCATAACTTCTAAAGATTTGTTAGAGAAGTGGCAACTCTTCATATTTCGTTATTTATGAAAACTTTCGTTAAAATAAATTTGGGGTGGAGAAACTACGTCAAATGTTTGAGTTATTTAATAGGTTTACCGAGAAAAGGGAAAGTAGGACACGGAATGGAAATAATAAAATAGACACATGAATAAAGGAATAAAATAAAAAACGAAGAAAAAATAGTCCATCTGTTTGAAATGAAAGTTTTGGCAGATGTTAACAGTTAGTCTCTTAAACATGTATTTCATCAGCATTGAACATTATTTCACGTTGACTTATATAATACCGAATCGCTATTTGCACACACACATACACACACACACACGCACACCATCAAACATACATACGTGGTCTGATCAATAAGTATCCGGACTGTTGGCATGGTAATGAAGCGAAAGCACACAGAGTAATGCCGCTTGGACTGATTAACCGTGAACGCTGCTGTGCACGCGCACTAAGATTTAACGTTCAAGCTCACTTCCGCTCTTTACAGCAGTGCCTGGAAGGAAGGTGTGTAGTGTGTGATCGTCGCATTAACCATAAAAGAGAAAGTTGAGCAGAGAATCTGCGTTAAATTTTACCAAAATGTTGGCGATACCTTCTCATAGGTCTCCGCAAAGTTTTCAATAAGTTTTCATCGTTCTCGATACTATCAAGGAGATCTTGTGCAATTGAAACCCAAAAGTCTTTTTGGTCAGCTCAAAGCAGATTTAGCACAAACTTGGAAGACATACGTCTCATACCCAAATCTGCAGTGATAATGGATTGAACTGAACGGTAACTAATTTGCACATCCTCTGATAACTCACGCATGATGATTCGACGATTTCCCCTCACAGCTGCATGCACTTCTGCGATGTTTTTCTCAGTTCTGCTTGTTGCGGGTCTCCCATAACGTTCGTCAGTATCATCATTTTTTCGACTACATTGGAAACGTACGAACCACTCTTACACTTGTGTGCAGCTCATACTCTCCTCTCCATACACTGTCTGAAACTTCGTGTTGGCCTCTGAGTAAGTATCGCAATGACAACTTTTTGTCATGGTCAGTCTGGCGATCACATGCTACCCACGTTCCTTCGATGCACTGCTGTAAACAGAGGAAGTGAGCGAGAGCATTAAAACATTGTGCAGTCCAATTACAGCACAGTCCAACGCCAATCTTGGCCGAGCAACTTCACTCTGGGTGCTTTACCGTCGTTGCTCTGGCAACAGCCCGGAAACTTATTGATCAGACATATATATATATATATATATAAGCTTATATTTATATATTGAATGTATTTCTTCTCTCGCCTCGGTGTCACCTGAGCACTTCCAGCTGCAGTCCTATTTTTATTTTATTTTCGTTCTTCGGTTTAACGAAATTGCTTTTCGGTTTAACGAAATTATAAAATTATCTTCTTATATACATATATATGTGTGTGTGTGTGTGTGTGTATAATATAAATCATATATATATATATACTATAATGTATGTGTAATATAAATTATATATATATAAATGCATATATGGGTACAGGACGTTACCAACAGTGTAAACAACATGAAGTACGAAAACAAACGAATTAAATACCCAAACAACGAGAGTAAAAAAATAGAAAACATGACAAATAACATCCTTCAGCTGTTGGCTGTCTGTGCGCGTATGCGCTCGCGCGCGTGCGTAATTTTATCTCTTCTATATTTTAATTATTATAAATTTTCCAGTGAGGAGGGAGCCGGTATCCAACAAAGATACAAGGCTCCATATTTAGGATGTAGTTAACATAGACAAGTTCACATTTGGATAGTCTTGCACATTTTTTCCGTTGAGTGTGTCTGCGCGCGCGTGTGCGTGTTCAAATAATCGTGAACTTAGATTTGCAAACGTACACAAACTTTCGTATATATACGCTACATGTAGCTACATAAATTGGATTTAAAGAACATAAATGCCGAAATCCCTATCTGTTATCATTATTTTTTATTTAATATTATTTATTTATTTACACGCAGCACTCAATTCCGTATGAGGTTCTTTCGATTTCTGACTGTAATATCATCCAGTTTTCCGAATCTGATCGTGACAACTTATACATAGACGTAACATCTTCTAGTCAGAAAAAAAAAAAAAACCTACTCACAGGCAACGATTTTCCTAGGCACTATATAACATATAAATCATACGCATTTTTCCATTAAATTAAGATACATCTATTTGAGGGAAAATTACTTGGAACTCTGTCAAGGGCCGAATTATAAAAGCCTTAGCAGATATAAATTTGTCTTTTTCCTTTGTTTATTTTTTTCTTTCTTCATATATCTATGCTTCGGAATTTCTTTCAGTCAATCATTTCCTCGATATATTTTTTTTTCATTTCGTTCCATTTATTCATCGTCACTGCCTTTACATTAATCCCAACCAAATAAGCCTTCTGCTGTCGTTTCACTGTCTGTAGAGCAATATGATTTAATTATACGTTTTTTTTTATACACTTTCACTACGAATGTTGAGAAAATTATCTTCCTGTCTCTCTTTTGCGACATCCATAATTGTCTTTTATCTCTGTCCTCGTCCTCCTGCGTCTTCTCCTATTCATCTTTCCCTTGTTTTCTCTGCACCCGCCACCTTCTTCACTTCCTCCTCCTTTTCTTCGTTGTAATCCTCATAATCGAAACTTCCTCCTATGCCACAGATCCTCATTTCATCCCTCCTTCTCTACAAGCCGTTTTTCTTTATCATCATCATCATCATCATCATCATCTTCTTCTTCTTCTCTTTTTTCTTCTCTTTCTTCTTCGTCTTCATCTCCTTCTTCTTCCACTTCTTCTCTTTCTCCTCTTTTTCTTCTCTTTTTCTTTTTTCTTCTCTTTTTCTTTTTTCTTCTCTCTCTTCTTCCTCTTTTCTTCTTCTTCTTCTTCTTCTTCTTCTTCTTCTTCTTCTTCTTCCTCTTTCTCTTTTTCATTCTCTTCTACCTCTTTTTCTTTTTCTTCTCCATTTCCTCTTCCCCTTCCTCTACTACTACTGTTATTGCTGCTGCTTCTGATGATGATGATGATGAGGAGGAGGAGGAGGAGGAGGAGGAGGAAGAGGAGGGTAAGAATTGCAGCACACATCCATACGGGTAAGTACACTTCTGGTGGATGATTAAATGTTGCGTTGGAAAAGCTTAAAACATTTCCAAGAGATTAGGGTTCGAATAGGATTGGAGATCCTAATTCAAATGTTACCCAAAACACTGGACAGTATGCTGGACCTACTAGTAATCCCAGGAGAGCAGAAACCGATGACTATTTTGCAGAGTAGAAGGGTTGTATGCAGCAACTGTGGAAACGCCGATCACCTGTAGGATCTGCTAAAACAATGGCCTTAACTACTGCCAATACCACCACAACAGTGACAACAGCTGCAACACGCACAAAAGCAACATCAACAACAACACTGTCAACAACCGCGTGGAACCGCAGCAAAAGCGTCTGCAGTATGAGCTACAAAATTGCAACAACAGCATCAGAAATCCCGAAAACAAAATCACAAAGAACAGCTAAATATGCATCTGTGTTTCGGACCACCTAGAATACTGGTATGCACTAGTGTAGCTAGGAGGAGTGGGAAAGGTATCGGCGGTCCACCCCGGGTGGCACACACTCTAGTTACGCTAGTGCTGGTATAGCGTGGCGAAAGTGACGAGAAATACTCTAAATAGCAAAAGTGTTCAATAGAAAGAAAAGGAAATATGAAAAAGAAAATATTTTTAGCCATCAAAACACGTATGGAGTGTTTGAAGGAAGAACAGACATGCATCTAATTAATGATATACCAACCTGGCCTCAAATAGGAACGCTAAAAAGATTAAGAATATTATTACCACAAGCACAATGAAGGTATCACCAAAACTACAAACACAACGAGAGCCTAATTCACAAAAACAGATAGAACAGCACCCGCAAAATGAACGAATAATAATTATTATTCCAGTTATAATTGAAATGCATAACTACACGGCTATAGACACTAGAAATATTTCAAAAGTCTACTGTATAACAACTATGAACGTACAAACATTATACAAGTTGATTACATAACACGAGCAAATAACGTACAGACTTAAAATGTATGCAATCTCTTAAAAGCCAAATATTCTGATAGAATCAGAGATTTTGTTTTCATTGTGAAGAAAAGAATCTACAAACTTATCTTTAGGTGCTTACGGTGCTTTCTTTCTTCTTTTCACAACATTTTCACCTTTCTCTTCACAGCATTTTAAGTCAAATTTTGAACGGTGTATTCGAACTGCAGGTATTATTCGTCTTATTTTTTTACCGTTGTGCAACTTCAATTAGCAATCAGCTGAGAAAAGTATATTCTTACCTAACATTTCCTTTATCATGTCAACGTTGTACTCTGCCTAATTCATATTTGCTATTATGTCTTTCGGCTAATCTTCTATCACATGTTCAATATCTAGGATATTTACTAGTAAATTTGATAAAACTTCCGTTTTTTTTAAGGTTCTCATATTCCATAGATTTTATAAGTGTATTTAGTCGTATACATTTGTAGTGTATAGATCGAAATTGTTTGCAAACATGATGAGGTTTATTGTCTTATTAATGTATGTGAGGTAGATAAACCTGGTTTAACATGTTTAAAAAAGAAGTAGAATTTGGGATAACTCTACAAAATTCCTCTTCTGACAAAAACAAAATGTCTACAGACCCAACAGAGACCAGAGTTTTGCAATATTACTTTATTCACTTAGATTTACATGCTTATGCTTTTATCACCTTGAAAGTATTCTCCATTTGAAGGAATGCATCGTTCTAGACGCGTACGCCACAGTTCGAAGCAGTTCTGGAATTCTTGCAAAGTGATACCTTTTGGCACCTTCATCGGTTTTTTCTTCACCTCTTGGACATCTGCAAAACGTTTTCCTTAAAGGACTTTTTTCATTCGAGGGAACAAAAAAAAAAAAGGCGCTGTGAGCAAATTCGGGAGGGTGGTAAGCGGGGTCATGCCATTTTTGTTCAAAAATTGTCACACTCAAGGGGGAATGCGCAGGCGCATTGTCGTGATGAAACCACCATTTTGTCAGAGATCAGGATGTTTACGCCTCGCCGCGTCTCACAAATGAGCTAAGAACTGCCAAATAAAATGTCTGGTTAAGTTTGAGAAACAAATTCTGTGTGGACAATTCCTTTCGCATCGATGAAACAAATCAGCATCGTCTCGACATCGGACTTTACTTGATGCACTTTTTTTCGGGGGTGGGGGAGCGTGGCGACATCGACTGCTTCCATTGACTTGATTGCTGCTTCGTTTCCGGGTCGTAGCCGATGCTCCAGCTTTGATCACCAGTGATGACCTTCGGAAAAGGTCCGGATCAAATTCCAACTGTACTCTCAGTTCAAGACACGCACTCAATCGTGACTGCTTTCGATATTCCGTGAGTAAGCGAGGGCACAAATTTTGCTGCAACTCTTTTCATTCGCAGTTTCTCGCTCAAAATTCGTTGGCAGGTGTTCCACGACACACCAGTCATATCAACAAATTCGTCAGTTGTTCGGCGAAGGTCCTCCAATATCAATTCATGAATTTTCATAATGTTTTCATTCGTTTGGGAGGTTGAGAGTTACCCTGAACGAGGCTGGTCTTCATGCGAAAAGGGACAATTCATAAAGCGTGAAAAACACTCTTAAATTTGTGGTTTCCTCATAGCACCGTTCTAGTGAGCTGTCTGAGGCATGACAACTATTGTGGCCATCGTCTTCCTCGGCAGAAAACAGAATTTCATTGAAACACGCTGTTCCTTCGTTTCAGCCATCGCAAAGATCGACGAACGGGGAAGAAGCACTGCAAATCAGACGCGCCACGCTGTAATACGACTCCAGGCAACGACGTCGGTCGGCATACTGATGCCTGAGGGTCGCATCTAGTGTTTTCTAGCGCCTGAAGACTGAATTACAACGGGCTTGTCCCACAGAGAACGTTTCCGGTTACTTTTGAATATCCACTCGTATAATCTTACCTTTAACTGAATTTTAAACATTGTTTTAAAACATTGCTTTAAGCAATACTTATTACGTGCTTAATATTAAATGTTTATTATCTAGTGTTATGTTACCCATGGCTAATGTATTCAGGATTCGCGTCTAGGAATCAGTGAAAGTTCACATTTTATTCTGTACCCACTACTACCAATTAGAGCCGGTTTATGCTGTACTGATTAGAGCATAAAATTTTAACACCCTCGACGCCAAAAATAAATGGGGTACAAAATGCTGAATAGTAGTTCTCTATCGAGCACAAAATAATAGTTATTATAGAATAATTTTAAAGTAAAGTAATTCTCATACTAAAATTTGAGATGGAAAATGCCTCGGCCTGACCAATACATTAAAAGACTAAGTGAAATAAATGTAAATAAAGAAATTTGAAAACGAATGGGAATTGAATGATGAATGATCAAAAACTGTGACTAAATGATTTTTGAATGTGAGACATGACTAAAAGTGTCCCACTTGTGACTGCAAAATACGTGATTAAGCAGAATATATGAAGGCTATCAAGAAAAGCATCATATCCCTGTTAGCTAAAAGAGAGAATATATACAGACATGAGAGAGATCAAGCTTTCAGAGAATGGATATTACGCCAAGAATTAGCAAATGAACACACAATGGAAAAGGAATAAAAGGTGCCAATGAACAGCAACCTGATCGTACACTGCCACATGTCAACTCATACAAGCCGGAAGATTAAGATGAATCATTTAGATATTGTCAAATAAAAACAAGAAAGATCTGCAAAAATATAAAGAACGAAAGTCCGTTACTTCAAATAAGAAACAGTATCACATTGAGAATTTTTAAGGAGATGCTGCCATATATATAACGCAAAACCCAGTACATGTGACTTATAAAACGTATCCCATGCACAGCGTTCATTCTATGTATAGAACATTTATGCAATAGGAAAGAAAACAATAGCAACAAAAAACGAAACAAACATTACCTACCCGAGGCAGATGAAGCTTTTGTTGAGCGGTGAAAGCACGCAAGAAGAATAAGGTTACTGAATTAACGATACGGGGACATTGAACTAGTCTAGTAAAGAAAGAAATATGGGAATGAGCTGGAGGAGAAGAATGTTATAGATAAATCTGGTGATATTATTGGCGTAGATTATGACTTGAACATGACCGTAAGGGATAATGCTGTGCCTAGAAAATGTGAATATATGAGAGAAAGAAAGAGATTGACCGCAAGAGATTAAAGAAAGACAAGGTGAAAAGACACAGTAGGAATGACTGATTTACTGAATGAATGACTGGATAAATCAATAAGTGAGAGAATAAATAAATCAATGAATGAAGGAAAAGTGAAAAAGAAATAATATAAAGCTGCGTGAATATTTAAGCAAAGAAATGTAAATTAAAATGAAAGAAAGGGAAAATAAACAAAATAGGAAAGAAACGGGAAAAAGAAACAGAAATAAAAAAGATTAACGGAACGAAAGAATAATAATGTGAAAAGGAAAACATAACAGTTCTAATTTGAGAAATCTTTCATGAGTTATGGCAATTGAATTTCACGCAATTTGTCGAGTGAATGACCGTGTAAAGGAATGATGTTTGTGAGAAAAAATATGGCGGACTAGAAACAAATATATATAAAGACATAAAAGGACGAAATATGAAAGAACATTAACTGTTAGAGAACTTTCAGCAGATGTGTATAAGATGCAAACGGAACTCATAATAACGACAAATATAAACAAATATAAATGAATAATTAGGAAAATAAATCTGACGAAAATTCTGACAGCCGTCTTATAAATGCATAAGCATGATTCAATAAAGGAGAGGGAGATAACATTGCAAATTAAAATACATCTCTGTAAGATAAATATTCAGAGATAAATGTGTGTGTGTTACATATGTGACTATGTATGTATCTATGTATGGTTATGGATGAGTATGTGTGTGTGTGTATGTACGTGTGTATGAATGTTTTTGTGTGTATCAGAGTTATTTTGTGTATCTATGAATGTTTTCTAAAAAGGACCACACGTATATACACACTTACTCAGAGGTACACGAACACGATAAATTGCTCATATCCTTCCAAAGACATACATATACATAAAAACACAAACATATAAACACAAAGATATATGTATATAACTACATATAGGCATATACATATATACATACAACACATATATACACTCTCACACATGCATTCGTCCTTGTTGCAAAACTCTATGCACAAGGAAAACATGAGCTACACGACAGCCGACAGGCTTTTGCGAATTCTATGTATATGATATCACGTGCAAAGAATCTGTCGATCCGAGACTAAAGTAGATGATACTGGGGAAGGGGCCACACAGGACCAACCTGGAGATTACATAGAAGCGAACTTACTATCCACAGAGATTATCTACTTCCACTTATATGTGCGTTTCTGCGTTACTATATATATATATATATATATATATATATATATGAGTGTGTGTGTGTGTGTGTGTATGCACCTACCTACGTATCTACCTACATAGATAGATAGATAGATAGATAGATAGATAGATAGATAGGTAACTTTCTTTATTGGCCACACAGAGGGGACAAATATAAATGTAGAGCTTTTCATTTGGAAAATGAAAAACAGGAGAAAGATAAGAAACAAAGTAAAATTCCGATTAAAAAGGATCGGGGGGGGGGACAATCAAATGGGATCGTGTATCACAGAAGAGTTTTAAAAATGTAAAAAGTAATATTAGGTTTATCGTGGAAAGAAAAACCTACGGAAAAGACCACGGTAACCTTAGGCAGGGAGGGAATAAACACATGAGAGCAAAATGCTCCCTCTCTCTCTTTTCGATTTACAGGATCATGCTCAAAGTGGCTTCGTCACTCGCACGCACCATCTTTGATTCATTCACCCACGTTTTTTGAAACTTTCACGAGACAAAACTTGCCATTCCATTCTCAGCTTCCTTTTCGAGTGGTACTTGAAAAAGTTGACGAGCGATTGGCCAGAGAGGTAGTTGTTCGTCTCTAATCCTTTCGCTCGAGTCCACCACACACATTCTTTCACCATGGCCACCAGTATGATGAAGACTGCCTTGCCATCCCGGTTGAGGGAAGGTGCCGGAGCAATTGTGACGATAGACTCGACCAACAGGCGGACTCGTCCCACACGTGACAGCATCCGTTCGGCATAAGCCCACAGGTCCGAAATGGTTGGACACTGCACGAGATAGATAGGTAGGTAGGTAGGTAGGTAGGTAGGTAGGTAGGTAGGTAGGTAGGTTGATAGATAGATAGATAGATAGATAGATAGATAGATAGATAGATAGATAGATATGCATAACTATATATCCTATAAACCAGGGAATGCCAACCACATTGATAAGAATAGCAGCCTCTCCTGGACCAGTGATAAATACCTCACATCTTTCCTAGAAAACTATGGCTTAGCTATCCAAGAACAGGTGATAGCTACAGAACCTGATCAACAAAAGAGATAAGTATGCCTCTAAACATCCTCACTCTGGTTGAAAGTATCGAATGTGGTATACCAATCTAGAAAATATTATTAATATCGACAGTATCTGTTCAAAAAATCCTTGTAAGATACGATCTTTCTATCAGATACGACATTGTCACTAAGACGGACTACAATGCCGTACAAAGAAGGCAGCCTTGACTACCATACAAAAACCACAACAGAACCAGAAAGTATTCACACCTTTAGCAATAACGTGTACTGATGGAATATTCCAATAACAACTACAATTCGGTATAAGTACAACAAGCCAGAGATAATTCTCTGAAACTGAGAGCAAAATTCGTGCACCGTCTCTTCGAATATTGAAGAGCACGAAATCATCTATAGAGGACTAGCTAAAAGCTTAAATCAATTATACAAATAATATAGATTTTCATTTGTTCGTATTATGCTAGGTGCACCTGGCTGCGTAGCAACACATTTGCATAGAAAGCTGGAAATGCTTGGGCTTTCCGAAAACGAACAGAGCAGACTAATTGGCATTTTCAGCTACAATTGATTAAATAAATAGGGAAAATTTGTAAAATATTCTATCTGAAGTGTCCGTTTGAACCTATGCACGAAATCGTATTATCATAGGAATACATATGTTCTCGCAAATATAGACACTAATGAAATGCGCACATTTGGATTCTCTCGTGACAGGTATGCATATTAGTGCGAGTTTACCTACGCATATATAACACTACACGCATGTACATAACACATCCATACATACATCAACCAGTTTGATAAACTACAAACCCCAAGATATGCAAAACTACTTGCTACTCTGTTAGCGATCGACTTCAGTTCTACAAAGGAAAAAATGACTTCAACTTATTCCAAAAAATCATAAATATGTACATATATATACAGACACATATTCGTGTTCAGTTTACTATGAATTCTAAAGAACTCAAACTATTTGCATGGTGAATATTCTTCTGTGAACTGGAAAGTGTTAAAGTTCAATATTTCACATGATTTTCACATTTGCTATCGAATTTATAACTCCATTAGTCATTTGTACCTTCTTCGCCGACTTACAAGCTTTGCAATTGTCATTCATAAAAAGGTTTTCAATTGTAGCATTATTTTTTCTTTTTTTCATATTATATATAATAAAGTTAGTTTTTGGTTTGTTGCTATGATTTTTCTCTTCAATTTTATGAGATTTTTAATAATGCGTTCGCCTATTATATAAACATTAGGCATTTTATTGATGTAATACACTATATGTGGTGTGTATATATTTCATAAGTAAATGCGCTGTTATATTTATTGTGTTGTAGAAATAATCTGTTCGTTTATTTTCTATGGTTTCATTTATTAGAATACAAGGCTTTGTTTAGGGTTTGTTTTATTCTATTTATTTCTAGCTCTAACGTATCCTTTGTTGGAGAGAATCTAAATGTTCGTCTCAACAAGTATTTTCCCACTTATCATATGCCTGCGGACATTCAGCATTTCCGCACAATTACAAATATGCTATGATTTTAATACAAGCGATAATTTGTATTTGTTATTTTCTGTTTGAATACTTACACCTAGAAATAAGGATACTGAATTATTAGTAATTTTATTAACATTCGTGGGGAAATAAAACTTTCAGACAATATTGCTTCTAAGTCTAAATTTAATTTCACATCTGGTCTATTTATTACTACAAAAATATTTTCTACATAACCCGAGCAAAACACAGAATTCACCGCACTGTAGATCACGAGAAAATCTCTGATATTAAAACGTTACAAAGTAGCGGGTAAAAATAAATACCTACATCGAAATCAGTATAATCAATATATATATACTCTCAACAAACGTCCTCTCGGTTACGCCAGGTTGCTGTTTATTTGAATGCTCTACTAGCAGCAGAACATGTTTATTTATAAAGAAAGGGATACATCCAAGTTCATATATTCTTTTTGTGCGACTATTTGGAATATAAATTTTACTCATTGCATTGTAAAACTTTAGCAGCAGCAGTTTTATATTTCAAAGTTGCGAACTTGTAAGAATTTGGAACATTGCTAATGAGTTGCATAACTTCCAATCTCGTATAATTTATTCGATATATTCCATCACAGATGCTTTGAATGCTTTTTCTTGATCCTTTATGTATTATCTATCATCATATCCTTCGAGATGAGAAGTCATGTATCTAAATATTTGTATGTGTATATATACACATATCCAAAACGTTTGGATGGATTAGTCAACAAGGTATTGTTTCGCCTGTTTACTCCTGCTCAAAATTTTACCTGATGATGGTGGAATTTAGGCTATGATGTAATTTATTCTTAAACCCTACTTTTGTTCTTTTTTTACACTTTCGTGTCTAGAACCACCCTTAACTCAGATTTACGGTTTAAACTGGATTTCGTACTTACATATCTGCAGTAACCTACCAACACTTAATACTTTCATGGTTGTTTTATTTCTGCTGTCTTAGTGTGGATATTCCAAAATTCTAATGAGTCCTGTAAGTAATCAATATCTATCTATCTATCTATCTATCTATCTATCTATCTATCTATCTATCTATCTATCTATCTATCTGTCTGTCTGTTTGTCTGTCTGTCTGTTTATCGATCGATCTATCAGTCTGTTTGTCTGCCTATCTATCTATTTACTCACACACATATTTATATATACTCATATATATGTGTGTGTACGTAAGTGTGTGTGTGTGTGTGTGTATGTATGTATGTGTGTAGATAGGTAGGTAGGTAGGTAGGTAGGTAGGTAGGTAGGTAGGTAGGTAGGTAGGCAGGCAGGTACGTACGTACGTAAATAGGAAGGTATGTATGCATGCATGTATGTTTGTGTATGTATGCATGCATGTATGTATGTATGAATCTATGTATATCACAGTTTCAACATTATTGTTACCATCTATTTTGTAGAATACCTACTCATACAGAGGTTCCTGCTGATATGGTGTCTATTTTCCCACCCAGCTTCTATAAAATCGGGTCGCTATATCAGCATCTGAATCAAATAGAATTGCTGTACATTCATAGCAACTATGCCAGTGTCTCTCACTAATTCCCATGTTGAAATTAACACTCTTGCATATACGCTCTCTCATCTTACTGTTAAATTATTGATGTATGATAAGCGTGTTTCATGAATATGCCTATACCTATGTGTATATATATATGGATATATGCAAGAATGCAATATGTATTTCCTCTTCCTGATTGGTGTTTTAGTGGTTATTCCATCAACTTTGTAAACGAAACTTATATTAAAACAGGAATCTTTTCATCATCCTTTGCACGCCTATCTACTCTTTAAATTTGAGAATGTTGTCTACGATTGGAATTGTACGTGTAAGGAACATACGATAATTTTTCAGGAATCCATGTTCAATCCTGATGGGTTGGTACGTATCCTGTCATCCCAATGACGATGGAATCAGCATCGTGCTACAAAATAGACAAGGGAGTATTTAACTTAGGTTTTAGATATAGTGTGTTGAAAATTTGCCAAACCTATCTTGTTCGTATAGTAACGACCTGCCATTCGATCAGCTATTGTAGAAAGTTGAGAGTTTGTTCTCTACTACTTTTAATCCCATTTTTTTAATGATTACTTCGACTAAACCACTTTCTTTTTTAATTGAAAGAATACAATATTAGGCCGCTTATATTTGATACACATCATGCACGTATATATGTGTATGTATGCATATATATATATATATATATATATATATATATATATATATATATATATATATATATATATATATATATATATATATATATATATATATATATATATATATATATATATATAATACTATGCGATTATGTTTGTGCTGTATATGAATACGTTCCTGTATGAATTTCTGTATGCCTATTTCTTATGAAATACATATTTTTCCCCTTTACTAAATATTTTCTTTCTTCACTAAATCTATACTATTACTGCAGCATTCTAGGCTTTTATCCAAAACTGCAGGAATAAAAGCAATTTGAACAAAGCTATGACCACTTTGAACGTAATAAAAGTAGAAATGGAAAGAAAAATAGGAACATTAATAGAACTAGCCATAAATGTACGGATGAAAGGAATACCATACACTCATACTTATACATATATAATACACATATTCATCTTCCTATGTGCATTTATATATCAATATACACACATACACACTTATACAAATAATACATCTTTGTACACACACAGATGTGCATATATATATCCATACATACGTATATACATATACATATATATATACATATGTGCGTGTATATATATATATATATATAATATATATATATATATATATATATATATATATATATATATATATATATATATATATATATATATATATATATATATATTATATATATTATATATTATATATTATATATTATATATATATTATATATTATATATTATATATATATTTTAATATTTATATTTACATTACACTCGCGCATACACGTACTTATATACATACTTCCAGGTTTCTCTACTGTACAATACTCTACTAATTAAATGTGTATAGACGCTTTTGTGTTATTAAGACGTTCTTTATTCCCAACAACGTTGGTTCTAGTTTAATTTCACTGCTTGAATCCTTGAGCATGAAATATTTCGAATCAATTAGTAATTTTGAGTGAAAATTTTGGGATTTTTATCCTATGGTGGAAGATATTTAGAGCGGCTGTTTTGTTCAAGAGCTGAATATCTATTCCAATGGTTCTCAACCTGAGGTCTGCAGCCCCATGGTGGTTCGCAAAGGTAGCACTGAGGGTCCGTGAACTAAATTCAAACTTTTCATAACAGTATATATATATATATATATATATATATATATATATATATATATATATATATATATATATATATATATATATATATATATAGGAGTTGATACAGGCACAGGAATGTGGTAAGTAGCTTGCTCACCAACCACATAGTTCCTGGTTCAGTCCCACTGTGTTGCACCTGGGACCGACCAAAGCCTTGTCAGTGGATTTGGTAAACAGAAACTAAAAGAAGCCTATCGTATATATGCATACATATATATATATATATGGGTGTGTGTGTAGCATATTAAAAAGGGTCCGTGTGAAAACTCATTTCAATAAAAAGGCTGGGAACCACTGTTGGCAACCAATCTGAAAAGGTTGGGAACCACTGGTTTAGTCTGTCGCTAGGTTTTAAAAGGGCGCGTCGCTTAGTGGTTAAGGTGTAGGAATACGTTTCCTGGACCGGCCAATGCGTTCTGCTCTTTAGCAAAACACTACGTTTCCCGTTGCTCTAGTCCACAAGAATGAATAATCCTGCGACGAATCGGCGTCACGTCCAGGTTGGGAACATATACATGGATTCTGGGAAACCGGACCAATGAAGCTATATGCTTTGGGAACTTCACTTTACTGCTATGACAATTTTAATGACCCCGTTTAGCCATTGGATATCTTTAGTGTAGTGTTATCTGTTTCCAGGTTTAAGACTACATCTCTGATCTAAAGATACATTCCTTTGTGTTTTCAAAGGTCATTTTCTTGGGTAACATTTTGAAAGTAATTAACTTAAAGTCTTTACTATCATTTCTTTAGGATATATTTTGAAATTGATGTGATATCGATTATAAATTTCAGTAACAAAATAGGTTACTTGAAGCATAAACTTATATTTTTCGTACTGATGAAGAATTACTACTACTACTACTACTACTACTACTACTACTACTACTACTACTACTACTACTACTACTACTACTATAATTTGACTGTTATATGACACGGATGGCGTACCGGTCTAGTTACGGTTTATTTATGCTTCTTACCAGGCCACAACCCAATGTTGAACTTCATCGATGTCACCGTATATGATGAAGATCATAAAGAG
>NC_142932.1:91123180-91140680 GCF_046866305.1 Octopus bimaculoides | reverse complement strand
AAGCAACTCCGTCCAAGGATTTCTTTCAGGTCTGAAACGAAGTAATATCTAAAACTGGTTTGCTTAAAGTCGAATATACCCAGTGCAGATTGTTTTTTTCTTTTCTTTATTAAAACTGAGGCTAAGACTTTGTTTCGCGAATAATAGTGGACTGCCCCAATAAAAAAACATTAATAGAGGCATACACTTGGCTGTATGACTCGACAGTACAGCCAAGACACCAGCTCGACCACATATTTACGAACACTGGGAACTCTTTTAACTCAAAAACTCATTGCTTTGTTAGCAACCGGCTTGAACTCTCTCAAAAACTTTAATTCGATTCAAAGAAAAATCATTTATACATACGTGCATGCATCTTTACATGTGTGTTTGTGTCTGTGTGCGTGTGTGTATATGTGCGCCGCGCATGCGTGTGTGTGTATTCGTTCGTAGGCAAGTTGCTAATACAGAGAGCTTGTCATTATATTTATTCATCGGGAGCAATAAATTACTTAGCATATTGAAGTCGATTTACTCAACGTATTACTAATATGGATGTTTGGGTGTGAGCCTGTATCAATGGAAACCATCAATATTATTTAGTAAAATGATATTGTGTTTCGGGCTATTTCTTTAATCATGTACTTCGGTGCCCTGTTAGAATTAAAATGTGTGTAACCTAATAGCAACTGCTCACAAGTGCACCTTCTTTGCGGTAAATGATCAAAAACAGAAATGGAGATATTTCGTCTAGCTGCCATTCTATTGGCCATATTGCCCCTGGTATTCTCCTTAAAAAGAAAGTCAAATTAATTTATGTAATCTTCAATTTGTTGGGTTGGCGCCAGTCAATTTGGTAACTATAACCCAACCAGGTCTACCTGCATTTATATCAAGCAGTTATTGCATATATATATATATATATATATATATATATATATATATATATATATATATATATATATATATATATGTGTGTATGTGTGTGTGTGTGTGTGTGTGTGTGTGTGTGTGTGTGTGTGTGTGTGTGTATGTATAAATCATATGTGTGAACTTAAATTTGCCCACATATGTGCATAAGTACCATTGTGTGTATGAGCATGTATATTTGCGTGTCTGTATATCTTGTCTCTCCGGCATTCTGGAGATCTCTGGATTTGAAATACATTAAGTACATGTGAGTAAGAGAATGTGAGGAAGAAGAAAAGAAGAATGTGAGAGAGAAGGTTTTCTCGTTGAACCTTCGTCTATTCTAGTTTAAATCTATAAAAAAATCATTGTTTATTCCGTTCTTACTATTTAAGGTTAAGTCATATTATCAGATATCATCTGACGGAAAGGCCGCCAAATATTGGCATACGCTTATTGAATACGATAATCTAAGATATTCATACTCTAATATCGAATACTATGTATCAGTTATATTGATATCAATATTAATAGCATTAATACATTAAGAATTATTATTTCTAAATATTAACAGTAATAATTATTATTTCTAAAATAAATGGTAGTCCAGAAATTATGAGGGTATGTTGCAGGCATTATATTTAACCGATTATCATATACTCTTTTACTCTTTTACTTGTTTCAGTCTTTTGACTGCGGCCATGCTGGAGCACCGCCTTTAGTCGAAGAAATCGACCCCAGGACTTATTCTTTGGAAGCCTAGTACTTATTCTATCGGTCTCTTTTGCCGAACCACTAAGTTACGGTGACATAAACACACCAGCATCGGTTGTCAAGCGATGTTGGGGGGACAAACACAGACATACAAACACACACACACACATACACATATATATACACATATACGACGGGCTTCTTTCAGTTTCCGTCTACCAAATCCACTCACAAGGCATTGGTCGGCCCGAGTCTATAGTAGAAGGCACTTGCCCAAGATGCCACGCAGTGGGACTGAACCCGGGACCATGTGGTTGGTAAGCAAGCTACTTACCACACAGCCACTCCTACGCCTATGTGGATTTATTTTGTGGAACATTGAGGGCCGAGCGAAAAAATCAAGACTGCTTCAGTGAGAAAACATTTCATCTCACGCAATTGAGTTACCTGTATGATAAGTATGGAGTTTACAGCGTTGTCAGTCTCTATCCCTATACATCTGATGTCTCTTCTATATTTATGCCATTCAATAATATCTTGAGTGATATGAGATGGAAGAAGCAGAGTGCACTCGCTGTAATATGATTCTCATACTTTAATCTATCCTTATATCAAGCACTCGAAGCTCTTGTGGTTTAACCACAGAGTCCAGTTACAAAATACATTTTCATTAAGCATGTGCTGTATAACACGGCTTATATATTTATTCGTAACCCATTCAGAATTGCTACACTCGTGGTTTATATCAGTTAATGCCAAAAAAAATAATCTAATAGTACAGATTCACCAGATAGTTTTCTAGAATATGAATGATAAGAATAAAAATACGTGACTATATCTGATGTGATTAAGCTGAAGTTAATCATGATGCAAGAATTAAAACGCTATTATTAATTAGAGAACGCTAAAATTCATCTTTATTTAAAATTAAGATAAAAGCTATGTGATGTTTCATGTAAGTATTTTACTGGTTCTGTCAATTATATGTATTTCGCCAGAGAGTGAGTATTATTGTTATAAAAGTGATTATCTTTAAAATACACCGACTACCGTAAAATGAGAGGTAACTTACCTTGAAAACGTATTTGAACAGGCTTTCGATTTACATTGAAGCATTTATACTTAATGTATGCACTTTGGAACTAAACAATACACTAGACTAGTGTTTATATTCAAATGAGACATGAAGATCAGCAAGGGAAAGAAATGTGTCAGATTAAATATTGCAAAGTTAGTCTCATTTCTTGAAGTTCTAAGTTTAAACCTATATATTGATATTTCGTAAGACAGGAATGATAAATGATAATCAATAACGAGAACTAATCACTTGCATCAGGCTGTATTAATCATCTTAGATCTGCACCGAAAATAAGGTTTCTTATTGGAAATATTTATGGTCTTAAAGCAGCAGGAAAATCTGCGGACCAAATTAGTGATGATATTTCAATTGAAAGTTTTCAAGGAAATAAAAGAGAACGGCTATGTCGTGATATATGCTCACTTAACACAACCTCAAGACTTTTCCTTAAATATAATCGATTTTGATTTGCGTGAAGAAACCAAATTTTGGTTTTTTCCTGTTTTTTAAGTGAATTGACCGTATACAATTTGCATTCATCCGAAATACATAGAAACTATGAAAAAGGGTGAAAATAGCAGACCATTTCTGGAATGCCTGAACTTACAACCTAAACAACGAAAGGGTAATATTATTAAAGTATGAATACATGATATGGTTTCAGAGTCAAGTTTTTACTGCTATCTCTAGCATGGTGGTATCTCTTATATACTCTTAAACATAATTATATATATATATATATATATATATATATATATATATATATAATTAAAAAAGTAAACCTAAAAATAGAAACGGACATATTTTACAAAACCACAGACACACCAAAACACACCCGAGACACACCAAAACAAACACCCCCTTCAACCTTGCAAGAAGGATATGCACAATAGTGTCAGAAAAAAATACTAGACACTGTAGACTAAAAGAACTCAAAATCACGCTAATTGACAGACACTACCCAGTTCAACTTATAGAGGATGGAATCAGACGTGCATCACAAATCGACATAGAAAACTTAAGAAAAGTTAAACACAGCAACACACCTTCCCCGAAAATACTGCCATACATATCCACATACAACCCCAGAAACAAAGAAGCCTTCACCATCATCACCCAAAACTTATCAATGCTACATAAGGACCCCAAATTTAAGGAAATTTTACACACACACAAAATCATTAAAAGCTACAAACAACCAAAATCGCTGAAAACGATCCTCACAAAGGCAAAATTATTTTCCAAAATGACAGATGCAAAAGTGAAAAAATGTGGTTGGTCAAATTGCGCAACATGCCCAAACCTTCTAGAAGGTTCAGAATTCCTCTTCAAAGAGGGACAAAAATTCAAAGTTAAATCTGACTTTACTTGTGCCTCAGAAAACCTTATTTATGTAATAAGATGCTCGGGCTGCCACGAAAACTACATAGGGTGCACAGGATTAACGCTCAGACGTAGATGCACTCTGCATCGACAGCAGATTGCATGCCCAGAATACCGAATGATACCCTTTAGTGAGCATATTGAGAAATGCGAAAAACAAATGCAACCACAATTTATAATCTTTACATTCTATCAATGTGCCATTAGTACACCAACACAAATTAGATTCAATAAGGAAACCTTTTTCATTCAAAAATAGAAACCCAAACTTAACCATTGCTAACACTTTTAAATAAGGAAATTCACCTCACTGAGAGGAAAATTAATCAAAATCTATCATCTTCTTCATTTCGATTATCTCCCTTATACCGGAAGAAATCCCTAATTACCTCCCCCTATCTAGAACTCTTTCTTTACACACGAGAGCGAAGACATTTTACCACGAAGTAGAGAAATTTGAAAGGACAACAGGAAACGGGTTATTTCTCCAAATACAATGTTTATATACCCAAAAAATGTTATAACATTTTTATGACATAATTTAAATATATATATAACCATGTAACACAAGCCTTCTGTAGTTTTTTCACTCCTGTTTATCTTTAATACATCCGACCCCGTGCTTTCACATACCAATTTTCTCACCTATATATATATATATATATATATACATATATATATATACATATATATATATATACATATATATATATATATATATATATATATATATATATATATATATATATATATATATATATATATATATATATATATATATATATATATATATATGTATATGTATATATATATATGTATATCTATGTATATATATTTGTATATATATTTATATATATAAACAAAATTAAGGGATCAGCAACAGGTTGCTTCACCACGTACCGAAGTTCAGAAATAGCAGCTAAAAATGCTGAAACTCCAACAGATAGCAGTTACCCGCAACTCACAGATTTTCTGCGGTACCGCCTGCCACGCACATGGTAATCCTTGAGGGAAGATGATGGGCTGGCTCGCTCGCCTATGTAGATTTAGAGATACTTTAAAAATGTGTCGATTGCCATGATGGCGCTAGATCATGCATGCACATTTGCCAGTATCGTCAAATTTACAACAGGAATATCATACCGATGAGGTAATGAAGAGTTTTTTTCTTCTAAACCAGAAACATGTCTATGATTAACTATGGCTAGTTTAGTTCGTTATTTTTCTTCTTGTTTTGCCTATGTGAGTTGCGGGTGACTGCTATCTGTTGGAGTTTCAGCATTTTTAGCTGCTATTTCTGAACTTCGGTATGTGGTGAAGCAACCTGTTGCTGATCCCTTAATTTTGTTTATAAATGTATAAGAACTTTTAAATAAGTTCCACACCGATAATGGTGCTTACATACCGAAAGGCTTGGTAAAAATTATTAATTATTAATTTATTAATAAATTGATAATCCTTTACCCTTTTAATTGTAATAATTAATTATTTATATATATATATATATATATATATATATATATATATATATATATATATATATATATATATATATATATATATATATATATACATATAAGGAGTAAAGCTAGTTCTAAAATCTCTCTAAGAGATGAACGCAGTGGTAGCACTGGCAAGTAATGTTCGTAGCCACCTCAACATATCTGTCCCGTTCGAACAGACTTTACTGCGATATTTTTATCCCAAGAGAACATCTCCTCTAGTTGGTTAACGATGCAACACTGCATCCGATATATTGCGAGCAAGGGAGTGAACCCCTGCCACCTTCTAGCGATGGGACCAGCAGACCTGCCTTGTTTAGAACTATTTCTGCCTATCTTCAGTACTGACAGTTCGTTTGCTAGAAATGGCTTCTGCTCGCACTCAAAGTACATTGGACGCGAAAACAGGGTCCCTTCCTTGGTCATTCGGACTTTGCTTCTAAATATTCGAGGAGTTGGTCGTGTTTTCACTTCCATAGAAGTTAATCAGCATGAGGAGCTAAGTCCACCTGTTCCTCTATAAATACAACAGCAAATGTTATTATCTCTGATAACAAGTTTGCAGTTGTAAACATGAATTTTCTTCATTTCTTCAATCATATATATATATATATATATATATATATATATATATATATATATATATATATGTATATACACACACAAACACGCACATATACATGTATATATGCATGTATACCTTTAAATTACTGTCCTTTCTCATCCCAGAGATTGTCATTTTCTTTTCAATTTCCATTTTAATTTCCTTTTCTTACCATTTCTTACTATTCATATGGCTCTTATCCCTCGTTCACCCATTTTTGTTTAGTTCCCACTTCAGCGGAACAAACATGTGTATCTACAACTAACACATGTATTCATCATCGCAGACACGCACAAACATACATATATTACATTCATTCCATATTTCTCTCCTCCAAAATCTATTTCCGTTATCTTCCAATATCTCTGATAATAAGTTTGCAGTTTTAAACATGAATTTCTACATGGAAATTTCTCACATAGAACATTTTCTAAATGTATAATACTGTGTGCACAATTTCTTCTCTTCAATCCATACACAAACAAGCACTTGTACTATTCTTTTGTTCCATTTCCAACTCTTAAAATATATTTCTAAAAACGTTTTTTAACTAAATCATAATAGAATCATTTCCCTCAAGTTTTATTTATTTCCTTTACTCCGTTCTTATTCGTCTATCATTCTTTCCCCTTCTGTAGTTTCCTGTTTCATTTAATAATCTATTATTCTCCCTCTATCACTTGCTCCCTTTATACTAATTTCAATAGACATCTTTAACCAATTAAATATATATAATATATCTCGCCAGCGGCAGATATTTTATTTAGGTCTAAGAAAGAATTACTTTCCTGTAATTTCCACGCTTCGGTGTATCTACCTTCACACATTCATAATCATGCTTATTTTCCAGTTTTCGATATTTTCATTTTATTACTTTCATGATATAATCTATTCGTATCATAAAATTGTGTAAGACGAATTAAGATATTTAAGACATAATAATTAATATAAGCAACTAACAAGCAATTTTTGGTCTAGTCATATTTCAAATCTTTTACATCGTTACAAAATAATAATTATAGAAAAAGAAAAATTGATTTGGCACATGCAGAAAATATATGCAACTAAAATGCATCAATGTAAACAAATATTGAAGGGTTCATTGATAAATGTAAAAATGCACAACTAACATAAACCCCGCTATTTAAGGAAGTTGGGACTCGACGCAGTAGCATCTACGTGGTCGCAAATACTTGCTAAAACACTACACAAATCTTCCTCAGCTTATACACTAGCGTATTAGATTTATTATCAGATAATGAAAGTATACATATATGTCTGACATATATAACCGATGTGAGCATACATGGGGGAGGGCATTTGATCATAGGATCCACTTTATGAAGATTAACCCGATGCTAAGCAACACCTGCAGCAAGCAACGCATTGTTCATATTTTATAAACGCCATAGTTTGCTGGAGGAAGACATTGAATAAGATATACTAGTTCTGGTCGCTGTATATGCAACTGGGACACAATAACGGTATTGAAATTTATTTAATCATCCATATCAAATTGTGATTGCAATGTAAGTAGTTGAATTCTGAAACAGTGATTACAAAACTCTATAGCTTCTACCAAGTTGAGCTATATCGGGATAATGAATGGAACTCCGTGTAAACGCTTGATCAGTTAGAAATATCAACTGGCCTCCGCCACTCAAATCATAACTATTTTAAATACGTATTAGATAAAGATGTCCTAGATTGCATATACCTGAAAAAATATCTTTGATCATTCAGAAATAACTTGAGAACGATCAACACAAACAGACTGAACATTAAACCCTTGTCTACAGATATACAATATCTCGTAAAAATTAAGTACCGACCTCCAAATATAGAACCCTTTAACAGTTATTTTCCTTATATTTTCAGTGCACGCTACGACATTAACATCGAGCAATGGTTATCATAAATTCCATAATCTGTTTATTGATATGACTCCATTAATTCTCTGCTTCTACATCTTCAATTATGTGATGGATATATTAATCTGATTAATTTGTTATCTCTGTGGCAGACTGACGAAGCCATTGACATTGGATTGTTTCCAAAACTATTTTCTTTAGAGAGCCATCAAATCCTGGGGAATATAATGCAGTTAATATCCTGTTATTGGCGAAGAAAGGTTGTTAATTAATTCGATATCTTTCTTTCTATTCATTACACCATATAAATATACGGAATAATAATTAGATTTATTTATTTTGTGTGTTTTATTATCTCTTTTGCAATATTACAATTATTATGTTATCATGCAGTTGTGTTAAAGGTGTCCACAGAGTAGCTATCTCATGCTGTTTGGTCAACAGTCTATTATATGATATTACATTACGGAAGCTATTTGAGAACTATTGAACTATAATTGACTAACAAACCAAGATGCTTTCTATTTCAGGAGATGTGAACTTCATCCCCTTTTCGTTGATAGTTTGATTTCTTCATGTATCAACCAGGTGCAGGTGTCTTGGTATTATCTACAAAACTAGACGTTCGTAGATGGTATTAAGTTATGTAACTTTACATAACGATTGCCTGAGTAGACTTTGTATTTCTCTTTTGCAAAATCGAAAAATGAATGTACCAGTCAAATTTTGGGGTTAATAAATCTGGTTAAACTCTCCTAAAAATATGTTGTTTTCTGACTATAATAGAAATCAATCAATTAACATCAATTTAAACCAATGGTCTAGCATATTTTTTAAAAAATCCGAAGATTTAAAAATTATATTACAATTAATAAGAGGAATGACCAATAAAGTGGATTCCTATTACATTCTGGCGTTTTTGCTGAGATTTTTCTTGAGAATACACTCTTCGTGGTAAGTCGATTTGACGTCTATCTTTAGCATATTAGAAATCCATTTCAGTGGTCATTCCTCTTATTAATTGTAATATAATTTTTTAAATCTTCGGATTTTTTTAAAATGTGCTAGACCACTGGTTTAAACTGATGTTAATTTATTGATATCAATTTCTACCCTCATTATTTAATCTAAAATAGCAATGTTCTCTAACCGGTAAATTTACTACGGTAATTTATTATCTGCAGGGTTATTTGCGGCCTCATCGCGCCAAAATGAAGACATTTGAAAGATACCCCCAAATATATTTTGCAGAACTGTGTACGAGTTTTCTTTCGGGTGAACGTTTCTGTGTATATTTCTGTGAAATATGTTTTGAAATGGGACAGACTACGCTGAGGAGTTACAGATATTTGCATTTTGCATTTTGCATTATGCAAATGTTAATAACGAAATCATGATACGTAGGTAATCGTTTTATTTCGTATATTTTCATTTATCTTGATTATTTTTGCATTCTGGCGTTTTCGCTGAGATTTTTCTTCAGAACACACGCTTCGTGGTAAGGTGATATGACTACGACCATGCTGGAGCACCACATTAATATGTATGTACTGATTATGGAAGTGATGTATAGATATTGCATATTAAGGAGGCAGTCATACGAAAGCGCTAATAAAGAATTATACAAAATTCTGACTACCTCCTTCTTTTAATATATATATAAATACATTAGTTTACAGGGACAATAGCGAGGATTTGTTTACATGGTACACAATCACTTCGCTCGAGTTTAAGTTAAACCATAGCAAAATAGCTACAAACAACATGAGAAACTACAATGCCTCTTTTCTTCATTGAAATATACATCATTATTGCATATAGAAATCAATTATAGAACATACATTTAAATACATACAAGTAAATGATATTGTCTATTCTCAATTTGAAATTAATAATTGTACTGAATAATTGATAATTTCTCTGAAAATTGTACAAAATGTTTCGGATATTATACATAGATGTGACCTTCATTTGACATTATCTTTCATTTGTATATCGACAGAACAAACTAGAATCAGTCTCTGTAATTGACATCGTATATTTTTATCTTATTTGCTAATTTTATGCCCTTCATCTCCAGTTTTAGCTCTGATCAAGCAGATTAATGTCACACAAAAGGATTTTGAGCACGTCCATAAAGTTTCTTGCTGCACCTAATCCATTGTTAAGTTGTGTTGGCATATTCCTAGAGAATGAAATGTTGTCAGAAGGTCATTTAGTTATTATTTCTGTTACATGAAATAGATACATATAGGCTTCTTTGCTGGTATCAATTAGTATTAAAGAAGAGTAACAGACATTGCAATCTGTAGAACGTCAGACATAATATCATCGTGTATATTAGTATATATATATAAACAAAATAAAGAAATGGAACAAGAACGTAACGGGCGACAACAAAACATTCGGACAGTTAGACGATACAAAAAATGACAGGAAAAAAAAGGACGGGTCATTCGGAGCTTTCAATCATCAGTCGAGTACCAGATCGTCTTTGCAGTATATATATATATATATATATATATATATATATATATATATATATATATATATATAGTTGTAGTATATTGTCAACTTAATGTGACAATCCCAATAAGGGAATACACTACTGCCGTTTAGCCCTAGGAAGCTGGACCGCTTCCTGTCGGCCTTGACACAATTACTGTGTCCTTAAGTTTGTGAAGGGGAGACAAGCTTCCTAGGGCTAAACGGCAGTAGTGTATTCCCTTATTGGGATTGTCACATTAAGTTGACAATATTCTACAACTTTGTCGCTCCACTACTGCTTAAATCTCTCTGAGAGATTTAGAAATATTATATTTCTAATTTTGCTGATCAGTGAATGAACTTCACTATGATTTACATAAGTTTGTGAATGAGAAACAGGCCTCTCTATCCAGCTGGTACGCTACTTCAGGCTGATGACGAGCAAAGACTCAGAAACATGTCCCTTAATGCTGGCTAGGCTGGGTGGGGGAGCTTGTTTCCCCTTCACAAACTTAAGGACACAGTAATTGTGTCAAGGCCGACAGGAAGCGGTCCAGCTTCCTAGGGCTAAACGGCAGTAGTGTATTCCCTTATTGGGATTGTCACATTAAGTTGACAATATACTACAACTTTGTCGCTCCACTACTGCTTAAATCTCTCTGAGAGATTTAGAAATATTATATTTCTAATTATATATATATGCATATATATCTACGCTTTATATACCAGTATATGCATACATATATAGACATATGTGTGTGTCTGTATCAATGTGTGTGTGTGTGTGTGTGAGTGTGTGTGCGCACGTGTGTGTGTGCGTGTGTGTATACCAAATTATATTTTTTTTTATATTAGTCGAGTCAGTCTTTTGTTATTCTGAGTTTTACCAGTTGGTGCATTCAGAGACGCAACAGACTGACAAGACGAAAATAAGATATCTTTAATCTGTATTATTGTATCACGTACTCTTTCTCTCGACTGTCAATACTACAAGGTTATAAGTATGTGTATGTGAGAGGGTACGTATCTACGTAAATGTATTAATACACTTCATGGATGTCTTCTTATTATCTGGTGTATGTAGTTCATCTCTATATATTAATTGACAAATTACGATGCGTAGGAATGTGTCTCATACATCTCATTCGTTTCATTGCGTGCGTTTGTGCGTTTAAAGAATCTTTGTCGTAAAGCAATATTGATAAATCACCAATTCAATCCCGCTGACACTCGCACGCGAACACACTCTCACACACACATGCACACTCACAAATTCATATAAGCTCAGTTATAGAATAGCACATAGATGTTCATATATATATATATATGCATGTTTGCACACGTGTGCTTGTGTGTGAGTGTGTGTGGGGGGGGGGATAAACATGTATAATGTGATGTCAGTCAATTGTCAGAAATGTCACTGGATTGTGTGCTTATACTCACGATACTATGTTATCGCATCACAAGGATGCGCAGAATCTAACAAGCAGTGTGCTAGATTTCCGTGTGCATGTAAGCTTTCTGACTTCAAAATCAATCACAAACGTTTACAAAAGAATCATCATACAACGTATAGTAGAACATTGATCAAAGAAAGCCGACTGAATACTGTAAATTCGCACGGGAATTTCCCGGGGAAATACCACACAATTTGTATTTCTTGTATTCTCCCTTTGATTATTCGCTACATGAAACCGTTTAGCAGTTTATTCATCCATTTATTTATCGTATTCTGCTTCACTATCGTATTCTCTCTATCATACGCCACGCACACAATTCATTCTCTCTTTTTCATTATGACTTACTATAAATATATGAATATATATACATACATACATATATATATGTATATATATATAGATGCATATACACGCACATAACCTAAACGCGCACGCACACACAGAGCAATACCCAAATATTGAGGTGTGGTATGTGGTTTCGCTTCCGATTTCAGTGCTTGGTACACTGGGTGTTTCTTAGATTTTGCCTAGAGTCGACCAAGGTTGTCCGAGTAAATTTGGTAGATAGAAACAGCGGAAGTCCGTCATATGTATATATATATATATATATATATATATATATATATATATATATATATATATATATATATATATATATATATATATATATATATATATATATATGTATATATATGTATATATATGAATATATATATATATATATATATATATATATATATATATATATATATATATATATATATTTATATATACACAACAGTAATTAAAGAACAAACATCAAATTCGAGTCAACAACCCTATATAAAACACCACGCTTCCATACATTTCATCATATATAAACGTTACCATAGTCTTCAACATATAAAATGAATACATATATAAAAGTACGGAAGGTAAAATAAGTATGTGTGTGTGTGTGTGTGTGTGAGGACACTGAGATCAAGTATACTACCCCTTTATGTTTTCTGGGTTTTTTTTTTCTACGGATTCCGACCGTGTCTCCAATGTAGATTCTGAATATATAAAAAAAAATACTTTTAGAATTTTTGATCCACCCCTTCCTTAACTTTTCAATATTTTCCCAAAATTTTATGGCTAAGGTTAAGGGTTATATACGGATGCACAAACGACACAACACGGAGAAATTGACGACTTGTTTCCGAACCGTCCCCCCGCCCAGTGGGGGAACACTTCGCAAACAGTTTTTATATAAAAATATAAAATATATAGAAAAGTCAATCAGGAAATTGTGTATAGAAATCTACTAAAAAAACCTAATCAAAATGAATTACTAAAAAGTATCAAGCGACTAAAAACCTTAAAAATATGAATCGACTTAAAAAAAGACTGCGATGGAGGGACGGAGAAAATATTCAGGAGTGAATATTTATATATTCAGTGTTATTATTGGTGGTATAATGAGGGTTTTAACTCTTATCTCTAGTAGGCTTTCTGCTGGGTGTTCTATTTAAATCTCCATCAGCCTTTTGTCTATATCTTGGCTTACTGTTCCCAACGCACCAATTATTATGGTCTCGTCCTTTACTGTTCACGTGCTCCTAATTCTTCCTATTTCAAATTTTAAGGGATTCTATTTCTTTTCTTCACTTTCTTTACGATCCTAGAATCAAACGGGCATGATGGGTCGGTAAGTAAGCCTCTTCACTTTTCCTTATCTTCTTGTTCTTTTGAATAGATAAGTCCAACGAAATTTTGCATTTTTCCGACTCCAGTACTCTTTCGACTTAATGATTATACCATGTTTCAAGCTTCAAATCCCCATTTCTGGCATAGTTTCCAGTGCATAACTTTTACAACATGGTCGTGCCTCTATTTCTTATATTCTTCCTGTGCCGAATTGGGTCATTCTGCCACAATATATGCCACTATTATTACTATTAGTATTGTATTCACAACATCATCGTCGTCGACAACATCGCTCCCTCCACAGAACTTATTACTTATAGCTAAAACTTATTGATTCTACATTGACGGATACCGATATTGGTACTTTTAAAACAGCTGAAACAGTTCAATAGAAAAAGCCTCAAGTGATCGGATGTTCTTCTGGCTGCTCTATATAGTTTATGAAAGACATTTAATTAGTGAAAAGCTGGTATCAGACTCTATTAGTGGAGATACACAAATATTTGTGTTTGGTAAAAGAATTCGAATTTATAAGTGCAAACACGATACATTTTGAAATACATATTTAGACCGGAGCTAAGAGCGTACTTTAAATTCGAAATGTAATATGCTAAATTGATCAGTAAGAAAAATGTTGCAATTAACCTAATTTGTATTAATCTTGGAAAAGGAATATAACCGATTCAGAGGATATTCATTTTCTTTGAAAGACATATTATTGGTTTCTGATTTATACATCACTTTAGTTTGAATGAGATGGCAAAATCACGTGTGATGTACTTCATAATTTTGCAATGACCTTAACAGCAGAATAAAATAAAAAATGAAAATAATGAAATGTAAAGGTTAAGAGTAGATTTATGGTGAGTACTAAAAATATACTAAAAAAAAAAACTGATATGTCTTTGTCTCTTAATGAAACTGTAAATGTTGGCATGTCGTACTTCCTAAGATATTGTAAAAACAAGTTTCTGCAACTGTGGTGTAAGATTATTTCAGAGCATAAATTCCTGTAACGAATGTTTAAACAAACTACAAAAAGTTCGGGCCATGCATTTTTATTATTTTTATTTTTTTTTTCTCTCCTAGTTTCTCTTATTGTTTCTTTCTGTGTTCCTTTCTGTTGAAGAGCGTAGGCTCGAAACATTGAAGACTTTCTTTATTCCCGAGCGTTATACTAATACATCCATTTGTTGTTTACACCAACTTTTTTCGTGTGTTGTTTTTTCGTGAATTCTCCCTATACATACATACATACATACATACATACATACATATATATATATATATATATATATATATATATATATATATACATATTTATATGTGTATGTATGTGTTTGTATTCATGCATGTACATAAAATACATATATGTACGAAGATATATATATAAATATAGGCATGTATGTATGAGGGTGCTAGTGGTAGTGCGTTGTTCTTCAGCATAGCACTTCTTTTGATGTTGCTCCAGTTTACTCAGCCTAGTGCTGGTACCACTCGCTTCGCATCCGACAGTTAATTCATCGAATACACATGGCGGTCAAAATTGGGATCGACGTGGATGTATCCATGTTATCGCATAACTACATGGCTGCATGAATCTTTAATAAAAAATGTGGCACCAGCTGTAGTGTTATAGTAGTTGGCAAATACATACGTATGTATGTATTTATTATACATATTCCCGTCTATCTATATGTGTGTCTGTTTGTGTGTGTGTATGTGTTTGTGTTTATATGTGTGTGTGTATGTGTATAGTTATGGTATATTCTGTTAAGAACTTAGTAGAGTACAGTATAAAGCTCGTCAACCTTCAGATTTACCCTGTGCTATCTAGTAGTAGTATTATATGTACTTCCTGTATTGCATTTGGGCTTCTGCCGTGTGTGAATAGATAACTGAAAAAAATTTGGAGTCATCAAGTAACCCCTACTAGCTTCAGGCCACGACAAGCAGAGAGGATGCTCTTGAAGTCGAGAATTTAAACTTACGGAGACAATATTTACAATTCTCCTGAGGAAAAACAACAAGAACACATAATGCAGGGAAACGGTTGCATAATCAAGTACCTGCACGCCTGGAGAACTACGTTGCGTGGAAACAATTGTAGTGAATAAAAATAATTTTCCAGCCATAATTCTTGTTTGATCCAATTTTTTTCAATTACATGTATGCATGCGTGCGTGTGTGTGTGTTCGTGTGCTTCTGTTTATGTGTGTGTGTGTGTGTGTGTGTGTGTGTGTGTGTGTGTGTGTGTGTGTGTGTGTGTGTGTGTGTGTGTTAAAAACACACGTTATTATATATATATATCTTTTTCACTGCGTTCGCACATACTCATGGCTCTCTGTCACCATCTAATTCCATTATTGATCTCAAAATTTGACACAAGGCCGACAATTCATGGGAGGTTTAAGTCGATAACATCGACCCTAGTATTAAACTGGTACCAATTTTATCGACGCCGAAACGATGACGGGCAATGTTGATCCCGGCAGCATTTGAAATCAACACATGAAGCCGAATGAAATGCCGGTAAGCACTTTGCCCGGCGTGATAACGATTCTGAGTTCCCGACACCTTTATCTAATCCAATTAATATGAATTTAAATTGGAAGCTGCAGTCAAGGTGATAAGTTGATTAACAACGTGGATGCCACCCCTATGGATGCGTTATGGGGACGTAAACACAACAATACCGATTGTCAAGCGGCAGTTGGAGAACAAAAACAAAGACTCACAAACACACTTACACACATACACACACGCACACACACTCGCATACACAGAGACATAGACATACATAGTATACGTATGTGTGTGTTGGTGTGTGTGTGTGTGTGTGTATGTGTACGATGGGCTTCTCTCTGTTCCCGTCTACCAAATCCACTGACAAGGCTTTGGTAGGCCTGAGTCTAAAGCAGAAGACACTTGAATAAAGTGCCATGCATTTGATCTGAATCTTGAACCATATGATTGGGAAGCAAGTTTCTTACTGCAAAACCACACCTGCGCCTATATGTGTGTGTGTGTGTGTGTGTGTGTGTGTGTGTGTGTGTGTGTGTGTGTGTGTGTGTGTGTGTGTGTGTGTGTGTGTGTGTGTGTGTATGAATGCATGTCTATACTTTCTGAGAGAGAGGACGATAGATAGACAGATAGATAGATAGACACATAGATACATAGATAGATACATATATCTTTTTTGTTTCAAACCGTAGAAAGACTGCAGAAATTATAGTCATTTAGGATGTATTTGTAGAAAGCTAATGGTATAAATAATCAGCTGTCGTCTAATATATATTGCTATATATGTGTTTCTGAGTATGCTTTTATATATGACTCTGTATTTCTGCTTGCCAGAATCCGAGAGCTTATGTATGTGTGTACGTGCATGTATGTGTGTGTATTAATATACAATTTAGAAGAGCAATTTGATCGCATCTTATTTAAACATTGAACATTCATCTATATACGTCCACACACACACACACACACACACACATATATATATATATATATGTATATGATGATGATGATGATGGTATGCATGTCGATTTCATCATGCAGTCATTAAGCACGAAGTAACTTGCATACACACACAGACACGCAAACACTCTCAGACAAACACACAAACAGAGAAATACACACACACATACATTCAGATATACAAAATACTTGTAAACGCCATATTAATTTTCTGTTAATAAAGATAGGAGAAACAAAAATTGTTCCTTACATGCAATTTTGTGCTCAGTTTTCCTATGAATAACTAGAAATACACAATTAATCAATGCACTTTTATATACAAAGCAAACATCTCATAAATATACATAATCTCATTTAAA
>NC_142932.1:91105680-91118180 GCF_046866305.1 Octopus bimaculoides | reverse complement strand
TATATATACATACATACATACATACATACATACATACATACATACATAGGTATATATACATACATAGGTAGGTATGTATGCATGTATGTAGTGATTATAAGTGTATGTTCTTGTGTGTGAGTGCCGTTGCTTATTTGCTCTCTGGCCTAAACAAAATATCTAAGCAGACACGTTCGTTCCTTTTTTTTGTTTACTATTTTTTCTACATATTTTATTAGTCTCTGTACTTGTATGGATTTCTTAGACGTATCCACATACAGAACGTCAGTATTAATTTCCCGAGATATGTGTTCACAAATAAAACTCATACATTTGTCGAATGAAGCGCTACCCACTGCATATTTTGCCTCAGTTCTGTTTTGTTTGTACTTGTATCAGTTTATGATGATGATGGGAAGGAGGAGAAGTGGAGGCGGAGGAGGAGGTTAATGTTAGTAGTAATAGTAGTAGTAGTACTTGTTTTAACAAGAAGGAGAAGAAGATTAATAATTACAACAGTAATAATAATGATAATAATAATAATAATAATAATAATAATAATAATAATAATAATAATAATAATAATAATAATATTAATAATAATAATAATATTAATAATAATAATAATAATAATTTCTTTATTAACCTCAAGGGTTTACTTGAAGCAAAACAGGACAAAACAAAAATAATTTGTATGTATGTGTATGAGTGGCTGTAGTTGCGAGGGTTTTAAAAAAAGCGGGAAGATCAATAATGCGCAATCCTCAATAGGGTGGAAACGTTCGGGGGCTGCACATGGAAAACCCCATAAAAACCATAGGTATCCTGACTTATGGAGTAGACGCCTTTTCTTTCTTTTTTTCCTTTCCTTTCCTCTTTCCAACTACAGGCGTATGCTCAGGGCAGGTCCGTTCACGCCACTTTCATCCACCCTTCGGCAAACTGACTAGAAAACAGCATTTCCCTCTCTAACCATATTTTACTTTTCAAGGGAAACTTGAAGAAGTTCATCAGGGATTGGCCAACGAGAAAAGTGTTTGTTTTTTAGTCCCTTTTCCCTGAAGGCGTTGAGCAGGTGAACCCGCTTCCAAGGCAACCCCAGGCTACTTGCATTCACGCTGCCGATTTTGTACACGACCATGTTGTCGGAAAAGTGAAGAAAAGAAAGGGGAAACTTACTTGGCTTTGTTTGGAGTGGTGGATTACCTGTCCCTCCTGTTGGCTTGGCGTGTTTCCAACAGCAAATCACCAAGAATTCTCATGGTGACATTCTGGCGAAAATCTCCGATTTCCTGTCGGAAATGGGTTTTTAAGTGTGTGTATATGTTTTGCATTGTTTGAATGATTTGTATGTGTGCAGGTAAGGAGAATATGGGTGTGACAAAATCTTTTCGTTTATTGTTTGTGCGTGTTATTATTTATTTGTTTGAATTTATTGCCATGTAGTTCGTAATGTTACCGTCTTCATTTTGTGTTGATGTTTTTGCTGCTGTTGTAGTTATTGTTGCGGTTGTTGTTGTTGTTTTTGTATCGGTGGTGGTGGTGGTGGTGGAGGTTGTGATTTTTGTTACTGTTGTGTGTGTGGAATGGAGTGTGTTTCAGGTGTTAGGGGTGGTGGGGTCGATGCAGTGTTTGTTTTGGACGTGTTTGTTTTTGTTGTTTTGATTTTTTTTCCTTTTCCACTTCTTGTGTGGATAAGGATTGTTGTTGTTGTTGTTGTTGTTGTTGTTGTTTGTCCATATGTTTGTTTTTCCTTCTGCCTCTTTTACGTTTTTTTTTTGTTTTGTTTTTATCTCCCAGTCTTCATCGCGATCCGTCTCTCCAGCTGCGATGTCCACCCGCTCTGCATCGAGAAGTGGAACATATTCGGGCGCTGAGAAGTGTTTGGGTGAACTGGGTGTCGGTATGGTTGTTGGTGCTGTTATGGCTGAATCTGCTGATGGTGATGCTGCTGCTGCCGTTGTTGCTGGAGTTCTGATGGCCGTTGTTGGTGTAGAGAGGAGAGGTGCCCGTCTCTCTTTTTCATTTAGCTTGGAGCAGTCGATTTTTAAACGCTTAGGTGAAAAGCAAAAGTAGCACTTTGGTCTTCTTCCATCAACCCCGAGAGGAATTGTGCTGCCTCCAGGAACAAGGATCTGGCCTGGAGTGAAATCCATGTTCCTTTGTCTTGTTTGAATGAGCTCTACGGTCATCCCAGACCAGTTTTCTGAGCTTAGTATTTTTCACTCATTTATTCTAATTCATTTGTTTATTTTTATTTACATGTTTATTTGCTGATAGTCTGATAGACTTCGAGGATTTTCGAATTTTCCTCAATATCTGTCATCACTGCTGCAATTAGCCAAGGAATGGCTATTTCTGCTGGATTATAATGTTTGCCAGTCTCTGACTGCAGTAGTAATTAACTAGCAACAGCTCCTCGCTTTTGAGGGGATTCAGAGAGAGATGTTTGGCTTCTTCTTCGGTGTGGAATCGAACGTCCACCATTCTATAGGCCTTTTCTCTCTGTACATATTCCTTTAGAGTCCAGACGGAACATAGAACTTGTTGTATTTGAGCCTCTGTGGTTCTTTCCACCCTCCTTGACTTTTAACCCGATTATACGGCACATCACTGTGTGACATATCGTAGCTTGGATTGCCTCAGGTCCATGTCTCTCGAATACCTGTCTAGCATATTTCAGTTCCTCTTCTGAGAATTGTATTTTCTGGAGAGATGATTTCGGTACTCCAGCGAAAGAAAGCTTTGAAAGGCTGTTGTAGCGGCTTGCGTCTTGGCTCTTTCATTGTCTTTGTCGTTGTTGTTGCTTTTGTTGCTGCCGTTGTTGGCTTTGTTGTTGCTGCTGTTACCTTTGTTATTGTTGTTGTTGTTGTTGTTGTTGTTGTTGATGAAGAACAACAAAAACAACAAAAACAACAAAAACAACTATAATAATAATAATAATAATAATAATAATAATAATAATAATAATAATAATTTAATAATAAATTCAACATACCCAATATGCCAAAATCTTAGGTGGGGAAAGTAGTCGTTATTTCGACCCCAAGGGCCGACTGGTACTTGATTTCTTTGACCCTGGAAACTGCACTCCGAGGAATTTGAGCTTATAAAGCCGGAACACTCACCTCTAATTATTCTAAAGCTATTGAATGAGACATGTATGATATCATAGGCCTCACACATGATAACACTGCCTAGGATATTGGAAAACCAGACCCATTTACAGAGAACACCACTGAGTGGGACTGAACCCGGAACCAGGTGGTTGGTAAGCAAGTTACTTACCACACAGCCACTCCTACGCCTAGTTAACTAATTTGTTTAATTTCGTGTTACATTTTGCACCAGGAAGTAAAACGTTGTGATTGCCCCATGCACATTCATACGTACTCAAAACTGCTTACAGAAACGCTGCCCACCCAATATGTGTATGCGTGTGTATGTATGTGTACATACATGCATAGGTAAATATTTAAAATCAACCATATAGTACAAATAAATACGAATATACGATTTTGTTTATGTTTGCAAGCGTCCGTGCATCTACAAGGCAGATTTATTTATGACCCGCACACGGAAACCTCAAACTTGCGCATGGAGGTCAGCTGCAATGTGAACTTTTCCATGCACTTGAGATTCTACTAAAGATGAACGCAACATTTGTTTACCACATTAATAATACGTTTCACTTTTAATTGGTTGTGGTTTTACGATGAGATAAGGACATTTATATGTTTGGTAATAACACGTTTTATACCCGATCACAATGAAACCAATGTCCAGTTTATTTGAGAAAAACATTTCTAACTTAAGCGTAGAACGAATGAAATTTTTACGAAGTTGTAAAGTTTTATTAAGTTTTGCCTCACAAGTTCCTCATCGCTTTTGAGGTTATCAATTTAATCTAATATATAACGAACCAATTCCAGATTATTGCATTGACCTTTACTCTTAGTTTTCATCCATGCTTATGAGATTCGATGAAAAGAGAAAGAGTGAGAGAAGATGAGGAGAGAGATGAAACAAGATGCAGAGACGTACATCAAGAACGAAAGACATAGAAGTAGAAAAAGAGCCGAAAAGAATAAGGAGAAATCTTCTATAATCGTTATTATCATATAAAAACTTCATCGAGGAAAGAAAATGTCGACCAGCTAAGATGCGTTTATCTGTATTTTACTGGAGGGTATGTTATAACACAGGGTGTTGTATTGATAAATATTGCGCCATGATAAAATCGAATTTCCAATAACCATTCCTTCCTATCTAATTCAAAATTCCTGACACCCACACTCATGGTCTCCCTCCCACTCTCTCACTCAGTGTATACATACACGCAAGCACACAAAATCAGGCGAAAACACACCCAAACACATACACATATAAATTTTGTGTATATATGCGAGTATATTGATACATATATATGTATAATTTGTGTGGATCACTGTGCTCCAAGTGTCAGTATGTTCTAGATCTGTGTCAAAATACACCAGAAATTCAGAAAAGTATGTACCAATCAGATAATTCTGTATTTCAAAAACTCTCACTAAACATTGAAAACTTACAATAGTAGAAGACAGACAGAGAAACAGATAGATAGATAGATAGATAGATAGATAGATAGATAGAGAGAGAGAGAGAGAGAGAGAGAGAGATAGATAGTTAGATAGATAGATAGATAGATAGATAGATAGATAGATAGATAGATAGACGTAAGTCTTTAATTAGTACAGTCCTAAACACTCTATATGCACGTGTAGGGTACGGCCCACGAACTCTTTACAGACGAACCGTAGACAGGGACCTTCATTGCGAACTAGCTAGTGAGATGGGCCGCAGAGAAGGGACATGCGGTTAATTGGTGAAGGTGACTGGAGGTTTAATGTACAGCACTGCCCATGAACTCATAGCAGACAAACTGTAGACAGGGATCTCTACTGCGGGCAAATTACCGAGATGGTCTGTGGAGGAGAGACTTCCGGTTAGGCTGCAAAGAAGACTGGGAGCTTATTACAGGACACTGCCCATGAACTTATAGCGGACGGATTGTAGACAGGGATTGTCACACGTACATTTTGTCCATAATATTCTCATACGGAGACGTAAGCGAATATAGCAGTCAAATATGTATATATATATATATATATATATATATATATATATATATATATATATATACGAGGGTCTATGATAAGTTTCGTATGATAAGTCTTGTACCTTCATCAGAAGTCTTGTACCATGTTTTGTTTCGTTTTCTTGAGGCTCAAGACTTTTCATACAACCCTCGTGTGTGTGTATGTATATATATATATATATATATATATATATATATATATATATATATACACACATGCATATAATCATTTATACACACATACAATATACCTGTAATTATTGGAGCTCTGGGATATGTAGCACACTGACAATATACTAATCTTGAGAAATTAGGCTTCTGAAAACCAGAATGTTGATTCGAAGAATATAGATCCAAGCCATCACTAGAACTAAAAAATTTATAAAACTTCCCAGTATTTTATCATTTAACTATATATGGGCCTATTTAGATATGTAACTAAATGCATGAGGATACATACATAGAACAAAGCATACAAATTTGCACGTATACATACAGAACATGCATACATACATACATACATACATACATACATACATACATACATACATACATGTAGAAATACCTTGTCGTTGATGTTGAAGTTCCAATTAATGAGTGTTAGATCTAGGTTAGAAACTGGCTCTTTCTCTACCGGCAAGAAATTTTGAAATAAAACTGACCAGTAACATACATACATACATATATACATACATACATACATACATACATACATGCATATATGCATGCATACATACAAATATATGCATACAATTAAAAAGTAACAACCCAGCATTTAAATCCGTACTTGTATGTATTTGTAAATGTATATATGTATGCATTTATGTATGTATGTATATATGTATGCATTTATGTATGTATGTATATATGTATGCATTTATGTATGTATGTATATATGTATGTATGCATACGTGACTGTGCTTTCGCCTGTGTGTGACTTCTATTTACGTACTTTAGATGAAAACGAATTAACATATATAAGTTATATTTTATTTAAAGAATATACATATTCAGAGCGTTCCCTTCATGTGTATCCCATAATCCTCTCTCACTGTCCGTCTATCTCTTCCTTTCTCACTGTCTTTATTCTCTCTCAATGTGTCAGTCTTTCTCTCTCTGTCTGTCTCTCTCTCTCTCTCTCTCTCTCTCTCTTTCTATCTATCTATCTATCTATCTTTTTATCTATATATCTCTCTCTCCCCCTCACACACACTATATGAATGAATGTATGTTTGTATGTATGTATGTGCATATATATGTATGCATGTATGTATACACAAACACTGACGCGCACACACACATACACACGCATATATCGATTATATACATGCATACATATATACATACATACATACATATATACATATATATATATATATATATATATATATATATATATATATATATATATATATATATATATATATATATATATATATATATATATATATATATATATGTATGTATGTATGTATGTATGTATGTATACGTATCTCTAAAGAAATCGATTAGTGTTCTGTTCGATAGGGCATGATAATATAAAGAAAGATTATATTTTGTGCGGACTAGAGTTACAATTACACACACCCACACACACACACACACAAACACACACACACACAAACACGCACACACACACGCACACACACACACACACAGACACACACACACACACACTCATGCATATAACCTTATAGACACACGTATGGTTACGCTGAAACGCATAGAGTACACAATCACACATACATATTGCTACACATGCACATACACACGTCCCAATGCAAGCTTGCTGATAAATAAACAAAACAAGTGGCAATTCTTAACTTCATACCGTGACCTCGTTCGTTGAACCGAAGACACATTAATTTCCTGTTTTATTCTCTTTCAGCGCTATCGACAGAATATATAAAGTCCTTGGTTGCGTTATTCAATATTTTCCAAGAATATCAACACAAATCTGGCAATGATTGTTTGGAACCTATCTCGATTAGAAACAACATATAGATGAGTGTAGTAATAACATGAAATTGCCATTGTGTCTATTGTGTTTGCAAGGGTGGGGGAACAGTACTGCTATTTTAAGACATATCTACTTTAAGCTCCTTGAAAGTAAATATTTTCTCACTGTTAGGACGGACAAGTTTTCGAAAGACGTTAGGAAGTTTTCAGAGGTCAGTTGATTGCTATATATTATGAAGGAAAATACTTGCTGTTATAATATAACAAAACGTAAAGCAATAAGGAAATTTGTTCGTGATCGTGCTACATGCTAGATATAGCACTGTAAACCCCTCATGTATAACACCCATTATCTTCCAGAATAAAAGGGCACAACAGAAAACATAATTATGCCTGAATTATATTAAGATGTTGTGTTCAGGTTTGGAAGGAATATGAATAAACGTGCGAAATTAAAATACAAAACAGAAAAAAATATGCCCCAAAAGCAACAACAACAACAACCATAGCAGCAACATCAATAACAACAAAGCCCCAAAATACGTAGTTGCAACAATTTAAGCGCCAACGGCTAATCAGTGTTCTAGAAGTAGCAGTTAAACATCTCTCTCTCTCGCTTATAATCTAGCTATACGAAGTTTTGAGAGAACAGAAACATCAAACGCCAGATTGGAAGTTTTATGCAGCTGCATAATAATGGTTTCATATATGCATACATACATACATACATACAAACATATGATTGACCGTTGACTGAACACTATTCAATTTTTTTTCTCTGTGTTTTTCTCCTTGTCTCCGTATTCTTTCTGTTGAAGAGCGTAGCTCGAAACGTCAAAGACTTTCCGTATTCCCGAGCGTCATACTAATACATCCTTTTGTTATTTACACCACCTGTCCTCGTCTGTTGTTGTTTTTTCGTACATTCTCCCATATATATATATATATATGAGTACAGCAAAAATTTTGATTCAGATAAATATGGTACTTAAGCTGAGGCACCAGAATTTAGTACGGTATTATCCATACAATTTCAAAATAAAGTGATTAGAATCAAAATAAGCAACAAGGATAACTGAATCCAGAACTATATGGTTGGGAAGCATGCTTCCTACCACACACTTAACAACCACTCCTATATATATATATAGATCATACATACATCTATCAGGTCATCTCATAAGTTCTGTCCGATTTTAATTTTTTTTTAAAAATTGAATGAAATTTAATAGTATTTTAGAATGTCTAATGGAATTAAAAAATATTTTTATGCATTTGTGTACATTTAAACTAATTAAATATTATTTTACAGAATAAGAGAATTAAAATTTCTTTCGATTAAAATCCTTTCTAACATGAAAGTGTCCAAAGAGCATTTAAGACAACATAGTGCTTTGAGTACAAAAAAGGAAACTCTGCAGCCGAAGCGACTCGAAACACACTCAGTTTATGGGAAATAATGCTTAAATGAAAAGAACTTGCAAAAGATGGCTTGCAAAATTCAAAAGTGGATATTTCAGCCTTGAAGATGAAAATCGAACACGACGTCCTTGAGGCATTACTTGAAGAAAATCCTGCATTATCAGTTGAAGAATTGGCAATAAAGCTTAGTTCAAACCATACAACTGTACATAGACAACTTCAACAACTTGGAAGGCTTCCTAAACTTGGAAAATGGATGCCTCATGAATTGTCCGAAAGCAATCGCAAATTCCCAGTTGATATCTGCTTTTCTCTCCATTCTTGCAAACGCAAACTCATTTCACATTTTTTGGATAGATTTGTGACTGGTGACGAAAGATGGATCTTCTATCGAAATTTTAAACGCCATGAACAGTAGCTTGGTAAAAGGGAAAAAGCTCAACCAAAACCGAGAAGAGAACTTCATGGAAAAAAGGCTCTTTTCTCTATCTGGTGAGATTGCAAAAGAGTAATTCACTTTTAATTGTTACCACCTAATGTATCAATCAATGCTCAAGTCTACTGTCAGCAATTAGAGCGTTTGAACCAAGCTTTGAAGAAAACAAAAGACCCGCTTTAGTGAATCGAAAAGGAGTGATGTTTAATCAGGACAATGCACGACCCCACACTGCAAAAATCACATCACAGAAGATCGAAGAGCTTGGTTGGGAAAAAAATTCTTGATTCACCTTATTCTCCCGACCTTGCTCCTTGAGACTACCATTCGTTTCGTAGTTTACAGAATCATTTGGGGGACATAACTTTCGCGAACCAGGAGGAGGTCGAAACTGACATTTCAGAGTTCTTCACTTTGAAGCCAAAAGAGTTTTACATTGATGGGATTAAAAAGCTTGTAAATAGATGGAAGGAAGTCATAGACAATCAAGGAAAGTACATTGATGATTAAATTTCAACTAAATATAACATTTGATCACTTGTTTCTTTATTCAAAATTCGGACGGAACTTATGGGATGACCTTATAAATACAGACATACACAAGCATACACACTCACACATACACATACGCACTCACATGTGTGTGTGTTTGTGTTTTTGTGTGTTTGTGTGTGTGTGTGTGTGTGTGTGTGTGTGTGTGTGTGTGTGTGTGTGTGTGTGTGTGTGTGTGTGTGTGTGTGTGTGTGTGTAGGCATATATACATATGTAGACCGTGAAAATAAAATTCTCGAGTCAACTAAAATTGTACACAAAGGTAAAAACAGCAGTGTTAATAGAAGTTAGTCTCAAACCAAGGAAGGTAGAGAATTCCTCGAAATGTACACGAGTACACGCACTTACATGCATACATACATAAACTTACCTTGTGTTAGTGTGTGTCCGAGCGCGAATGTGCGTATGCGTGCGTGTTTGTTCATACATTTTTAACTAGACTTATGGCTAATAGTATATACATACTTTTAAAGATTCTTACAGAAATACATATATCACTAAATCCAGGCAGGCGAATGCAGAGAGATATCCAGAAAGATAGACAAAGATATATATACGTATGTATGTATGTTTTTATGTTTGTATGTATGTTGTGTATGTATGTATGTATGTATATCTATGCCTGTGTTTGTGTGTGCATTATATATTATATATGTATACACACACGTTTATACATACACGCATATATGCACACATGTTTACATATATACACACAAACATACACATCTATGTATGTATGTATGTATGTATGTATATACGTTTTTGCGTGTTTGCCTTTGTGTCTGTCTCTTTTGATATAATTTAGTATCATTTCGTTTAATCAGTGAACACGAATTAGTAAAAGGACCACCCATACAGCAAGTCTGTAGTTTCAAAGGAAAGGAAACGAACAGGAACAACTCTGCATCATCATCACCACCATCACCACCACCACCACCAACATCATCATCATCATCATCATCATCACCATCATCATCATCATCATCATCATCCTCATTCTCAACACTATCAGCCATACTTCTGTAACCATCACATTCATCGATCTCATTTGTCGTTGTTATTATCACCGATATTCCCGCCATCACTTTTAGCAAAACTCTCCATTAGCAAGTTTCCACATCACCACCACCATCATCATCATCATCATCATCATCATCATCATCATCATCATCATCATCATCATCGTCATCATCATCATCATCATCATCATCATCATCATCATCATCATCATCATAATCATCATCATCATCGTCATCATCATCGTCATCATCATCATCATCGTCATCATCATCGTCATCATCATCATCATCATCATCATCATCATCACATCATCCTGGCTGTCGTTGTTCACATCCTCGTCGTCTTCATCAGGTTTTATCACTACTCATACCACCCTCCCAACTATGCCCCACATTACTATCCCCAACCATCGTCATCATCTGTATCAACATCGCGTTAATCATCTTTACTGTGCGCATATATATATATATATATATATATATATATATATTAGTGCCATCACGAACCTAATCATCATAAACGAAGACATCATTAACATTTCTGGTTCTACCAAAGATGACACCACCAAAATTAGTACCATCATCATCATCGTCGTCGTCGTCGTTACCGCCGTCGTCATCGACGTCTTCTTGATCATCATCATGATTATCATCATCATATCATTATTATTGCCACTACCAACCATCAAACAGCCTCACTATAATTACCATCAATGTCACCATCTTCATTATCATCTGTGTGCTTATATATCTTTTTAGCATTTGATCTATCAATATACGTGTGCGTGCGTGTGTGTATATGTGTGAATGTTTGTATATTATATATATATATATATATATATATATATATATATATATATATATATATATATATATATATATATATATATATATATATGTATATATATATATGTGTGTGTATGTAAATATATAAATACATATATATATATACACATATATGTTTATCTGTTCAACTATCTGCCTTTATATATATATATATATATATATATATATATATATATATATATATATATATATATATATATATATATATATGTATATATGTATATATATTTATTTATTTATATATATATATATACGTATACATATATACACATATATGTAGCCATATATGCATATATATATATGCATGCCAACGCTAGGCCGAAACAAGTGTAAGTTTCTGTATATTCTCCAATTGTTAAATGTACTTTATATTTGTAACCATAAATGTTAATAAGGCATGGTATGTCAAAAGCATTTGTATATTGTGGTTTTGTCATCTTAGTTACAAAATAAACAAATTAATTCAATGGAATACACTGTCTGCAAGTCGATGGATACCGCATATTGTCCTCAATTTTCTTATGGCTATATATATATATATATATATGTATATATATATATATATATATATATATATATATATATATACATAGATATATGTGTATATATACATATATATATACACAGAGATATATGTGTATATATAGGGATATTTATATATATATATATATATATATATATATATATATATATATATATATATAATAATATAGATTTAATCAAAAGATTAAATGTGGTACTTAAAATGTTTGAGGCACCAGAATTTGGAAGGGTAAAAAACCAACAGCAGCATAGTCGAGATGGTATGTTTTCTTCTCCTACGCTTGTTTTTTGCAAACATTTTCAAAATGTCTTTCTAAAATGAAATTCCATTATGCAGCTGAGGAGTACAGTTTCATTGTATATTCTGTGGTGTTCTCACTACATGAATAAATGGAGCTTGTGCGAAACGTACGTACTGCTATAACCTATTGAATTTTTGTTGCTTTTCTTCAAATGTACATATATATATATATATATATATATATATATATATATATATATATATATATATATATATATATATATATATATATATATATATATATAAATATATATATATACATATATATATATATATGGGTGTGTATATATTCTTTTATTCTTTTAT
>NC_142932.1:91083180-91100680 GCF_046866305.1 Octopus bimaculoides | reverse complement strand
TATATTGTCACAGAGATCAACAGCTCTTAGGATGTGAACATCTCTTCGAAAATCAAGAAAAGGGGGACAACTACGGGAAACTTCTCCCGAAATCTTCGGCTTCTGTACCAAGATTATAAATTGACATTTATACCAATATTAATTCGTAGATCTGGTTTTGTGAGTAAATGCCTGACCAAAAGAAAAAAATAAATAAAATCAACCAGCTAACATTACAAACACAATCTGTAAACGGAATAGTAAAAATATGCATTTCTCAAGTTCAAAATATGATATTGATTTTCTTATCTCGATTCCAATGATGGGGCTTTAGTGTCTTTAGTAGAAACAAGCTCCTTCCTTTCAGGAATATCTCAAATAACTAAAACTAGAAGAAACCATAGCTAGTACCAAATCATCCACTCGGAAAATTTATTGCCACTTCAAGATTCCATATATTTTACATAGCCAATCCACAAACTAATTCTACATATACTATGCCATAATTTATACAAGAAGCATGAAATGAAAACACAAGAAGCTGTCAAAATTTATAGAAAAGATTTGTAAATGAACTCTCCTCGCTTTAAAAATTTAACACAGCTTCAATTAACTCGACATGAGAGTGAAGGATTAAGAAATAAAACATTCCGTATAAACCTGAATATAACAAAAATTAAACACTCACTCATTAATTGCTACCATTCATATACTGGCATTTGTACACTCGCGAAAACATATCTTCACTATCATAAACTGAGTGATTCTCTACCATATATGGTTATCTATGCACCACCTAGATCTAAAATATTTCTAAAATATGTATAGTCATATCGTAAGCGTTACATATCTCTAAGCATAGCTGCTAATTATCTCCACTTTCCTTGGCCATTCATTCAATTCTCTCGCTAGAGATATTTCCGTATATTTCTTCTTTTCTTCCAATTACTTAATACATACATCAGCTTCAAAGTCCAACACGCTTTACGTCCGTGAAGATAAACAACCCTTTTCAAATGTCTGCAAATGTTACTGGAACATTATTTATCGAAAAATATGTATTCATTCATTTTGTCTTCATATTTATATTATAATTATATTTGTCATATTCTCAATACACTTCATTTCAAATATCTCTTTATTTCTTTACATGTCAATACTAGGAAAAGCTTTCTGTTCAGTCAAAATATTAGCAAAATCCATATTTATATGCCGTTACATTTGTTTAATTGTTTAAGAACTACTCACAGATACATGATTGTAACCTCTGTTGGATGTTTACATGTTGAAAGACAGAACAATCATCCTGAAAATACGCTGAGTTTTTTTTTATTAGTAGTAGTAGTAGTATTTGTTCCCACGTGTTACTGTTTCAACGAATATAAACTCTGAGTTTCAAATAATAAACTTATGCAGAATTATTATGATTATCTACTAACAAAGTAGTTTCTTTCGCGAGCACTCCCGCATATCCGACAAACTTTGTATAAAATCACAAACACTTCTTCAACGACAATAATCCACGAAACTTTATATTAGATTCGTGTTTCGCATTGCGCGTGCGCACAGCACTCCAGCTGACTATGCAACTACGACAAAGATCATGGAGCCAGTGGATCTACAGTCAACGTAGCAGGAGTAGATAGAAGAGTATTTTATAGCAGTTTGTGTATGTAAGATACTCTTTAGATCTTATGTTTGTTCACAACTCAGTCTTAATTACAATTCATATATTAAAAGAACGGTTGAAAGAAAAAGCATTGTATACTGATACACGTTAAGTCGATAAACGCAATGTCCTTGTCTGGATAATACTTATGTATTTGCAAAGATAGTTACGATATGGCTAAAAATGCTTTTTTTTTTCTTTTTTTTTTTTTGCTTACGTTAACCTGAAATTGTCGACTGTTGACCAAATCTTGGCGGCCAGTTTTAGTTTAAAGTAATAGTGTATTCAGATTAAAAAGCAAATATACGTATAAATTAAATGAATGTAAACTCATTACACGCAAATTACATATTTTAAACATAGTGCTATAGCGTTGTACAGAATATGTATGTGTGTGTGTGAGAGAGATACACAGAGAGAGAGAGAGGGAGTGTGTGTGTGTGTGTGAGAGAGAGAGAGAGAGAGAGAGAGAGAGAGAGCCTAACGGTAATTTAAATTGAACTTGTATCTGCTTTGTCGACCTGAAATGAATGATTTACTTACATAGGAAATAAAGCATACGGCATGACAGCTGAATATTCGTTTTAACAGAGAGAATTAAATTAAATGAATGTAAAATCATTAAATGTAAGATAACCAACAATATCAGAAACATCAGTAGATAAGGAGAATAGTATTAACATAATAGAGTGTATATAAGGCAGAAGTATTTGCGCTGAAGTGTCAACTACAATATAAGTTTGATTATCACTAAACCTTCGTATATTAAATTGTAAATTCTTTACATATCTGCAATCGGTCGGCGAACAAAATCCAACACACACACATACACACACATGCAATATACATACAAACATACGTTTGTATGCACATATGCATACATGTATGCGCAAACGCACAGTCACGTGTGTGTGTGTATATGTATATGTATTCAAATTAATTCATCGCGAAAATTTTTATAAAATTAATCACTAAGATGTCCTAAATTTAAACGTATAGAATAATTATCAATCAAATATATTCACAAGCAATATCGAAAAGTATGGTTTCATTTAAGCATCTGCACGCGTGAATAAAAGTTTCTGTACATATTTGTGTGTGTGTGTATATATGTATATACATATGTGGAGGCGCAATGTCCCAGTGGTTAGGCCAGCGGACACGCGGTCACAGGTTGGCGGTTTTGATTCCCGGGCGTTGTGAGTGTTTACTGAGCGAGAACACTTAAAGCTCCAAAAAAACTCTGGCAGGGGGTGGTGGTGAACCCTGCTGTACTCTTTCACCACGAATTTCTTTCACTCCTTCTTCCTGTTTTCTATTTCTTTATTGCCCACAAGGGGCTAAACATAGTGGGGACAAACAAGGATAGACAATGGGATTAATTAAGTCAATTACATTGACCCCAGAGCGTAACTGGTACTTAATTTATCGACCCCGAAAGGATGAAAGGTAAAGTCGACTTCGGTGGAATTTGAACACAGAACGTAAAGACGGACGAAATACTGCTAAGCATTTCGCCTGGCGTGCTATCGTTTCTGCCAGCTCGCCGCCTTTTCTTCCTGTTTCTGTTGTACCTGTATATAAGTACACACATAACTATATATTTACGTTTGCAAGTATTAAAATGTGTATACAATCATACACACATATGGGTGTGTATGTGCTTGTATGTGGGCGCGCGCGCATGTGTATGTGCGTATGCATCCGTGTGTATTCATGCGAAAGTGTATTGGATTATACATACAATCATTCGTAACATTTGCTGACATATTTCTTTACTACCCACAAGGGGCTAAATATAGAGGGCACAGACAATGAAAAACGAAGAGATTATGTTAATTACATCGACCCCAGTGCGTAACTGGTACTTAATTTATCGACCCCGAAAGGATGAAAGGCAAAGTCGACCTCGGCGGAATTCGAACTGAGAACGTAAAGACAGTCGAAATACCCCGAAGCATTTCGCCCGGCGTGCTCACGTTTCTGCCAGCTCGCCGCCTTTAGTAACATTGGTAATTATTAATAACATTAGTTGTCTATTACTTCTATGTTTCCTTGTAACTTAATTGCTGAAATGATGTGTGCAGTACGTTCATATCAATATTTACAGATAAGCTAACAACTGTAGTTACGTGCACAGGTGTGTGCCACAATAACTAAGTCTTTTGGTGAGGTGGAGCATATATGCATTCGTACAGATGTAAGTTCTATGCCTGTTTGTGAATTTCACACAGACAACATAGTCGATCATATCATAAAGTAGATGAATTCTTAATGATTCCAGTCAATGGGGTACCAAAGGCAAGAAGGTTAGCATTGAAAAATAATCAAATATAAGGCTTAAAAGTACTCGTGTATCTAGTTCTGTTAATCTTCTGGCCGGTTGGGCCATATTTATAGTAATAAGTTTATTTGCTTTCCATTTTCTTTGCATCCTTTGTTCTTTTAATACTATAAGAATTCTCTTGGTGTGTTACGAAATTTGGTAAAAACAAGTGCTGCTATTTGTTTCCAATAGTCAATTAATAATTCAGACGTTGTGTCTGAGATCATTGAAAGTTTATGATACTGTAATCTGAAAAGAGTAGTCATCTTTTTAAAGAAAAACTTGTTACCATTTTTTTAAAATATCATATTCATATAATATCATATTTTAAAATGAAATTTGAATTTTAAATGATACTAAATCGTAGAATTTTTTATATAGACACAATGCTTGCAATTTTCAGCGAAGCTGCGGTCGAGAATATCCGTCTCAGTACTTTAATGCTCCTTATTTTATCGATCTTGAATGATCGAAAACAAGAGCTTCTTTTCGTGGAGGTTTCAAATCAGAGCAGAGACTACAGTTAAGAACATTGAGTGATACAAATCGTATCTCAAATCTGCACAATCATTTTCTTACTACACCACTGAAATGTAGATAAAATGTACTTTATGCTATAAGCATGAAATCTATTATTCTATTCAATTCATAATTAATATTAGAAACAAGATCTTTCAGGAATCAATAAGGCATAATCCAAGATATAGGGAAATATCTAAATATATATACACTCTTTTTTCCCGAGACAGTGCAAATTTCAGAATTGAGTTAATCGTTTGATTTTCTGGTGAGGGCGATTTGGTATATCAGCCAAGTTTCGGTGCTAGTTCCTTTGATAATATACTGTATAGATTTAAGATTAAGCGAACAAAATTCTTAAAGTTTGAAAACAAAAGTTTCCTAAAATAGTTTCAGTGTTCATCTTTGAAAAGGGAGAAAGATAGAGAGAGAGAAGGGGAGAGAGAGGGGAGAGAGAGAGAGTGAGAGAAGCTCCTTCTGAGACACTGACATACACACTCACACACACACTCACACACACACACACGAACGCACGCACACGCATTAACACACTCTCACTAACTTACACAGAGACAGGAATACACACAGACGCACACACACAGACACAGACACACATATATTAGGTCATCATATAAATAATGCGGTTTTTTTAATACTTTTATTTTCCAAAATTAAGATAAACAAAGTCCTTTTTAATCTAAAATATACTCTTCTTCATTTTCTACAATGCTCTTCCATCTATCTGGTAGACTTGCAAGGTCCCTCTTCCAAAATTCACTTGTCCGTGACGATAAACACTTCTCCTGTATTGTTCTGACCTTGTATACAGAATTCATATTTTTGCCGTAACGATTTATTTATAGCCAATTGAAGAATTCCACTCATATTGAGGCTACCGATCAGTGCACATCCACAAAGATGTTTCGACTTTTGAGAAATGCAAGTTTCATAAATTTCTTCAGTGATTCCATGTCTGCCAAATTTTCATTGATTTGCTTCAATGTACAACGACATAGATTTGCCCCAGAATGTTGAAGCACTCAATACTCGTTTTCTGAGAAAGAGCTGGCGACCTGTTGACGCTGTTACTCAAAGATGTTTGTTTCAATGATATGCAACATGGGTCCTATTCTAAAGAGAATTATTCTTTTAGGCGTAGAGGAAGGCAGTCTTTTGTGACGGTTTTCTTAGAAAGCTAGATTTGAATATTAAGTATACTGTCCTTTTCATTCAATTATTATAATTATTTCACATTTTAACTGTATTTTGCTCAAGTCAGCATCTAACTTTGGAAGACCTATCTCACAACAGCGATAGCGTAAAAATGTGAAAGTTACTGCGGTACATGGTCGACTAATAACTATAAATAGGAAAAAAAAAATTTGGAAGACCATTTATTCTTGTTTAGTAAAACGTATCAGGGTTCTAACCTTATCTCTACCTCCCCTAAAACTTATCGTCGCAAGCATTACCCCTCATTTAAAAATATTCCACCTGAAGAAATGTTACGCTGCTAAAGTTCCGGGTGACGATTTTTCAGGTAATCTCGATGTAGTCTGTTTATTAGGCAATTAGATTAACAACACATATCTTAAGAATGAAGCTTTTAAAGAAATTACCAGTCGAGTCAACAAGATATAGGTTAGGCAAATGACACTTTAAGCAAATTAAACGCTCGAGGGTTATCATAAAAACCTAGTATAAACAGCTATACCATTACTTTTCGATGTCCAACTATGTTTCCTATCGCACTTCTAAACACTCTTACAAATGATAAAGTCATACCTTATAACTTTTGAAATTAAATACACGTAATAGTTGATGAAATGTGACTTCTTATGAGGAATTTAAGAACTTTTCAAATAAATTTATTACTAATCTTATTAAATCGGAAATTTGTTCACTTTATCTTAGCTAATTTAGAAGTTGAGCTATTATTAACAAGAACAACGCAGCTCAACAATGAGTCCATTTGAAAAGAATTTAATTAAACACAAGACCACCGAACATACGTAACATTAATATGTTACTCCATACTCATTATTTAACACTTCCTTCTTGTAGTATTCAATTTGCACTTTCTTTATGTCTTTCGATCTCTATATTAATCAGTCAACATGTGCATTTCTGCGCACGCGCGTCTGTGTGTATATGTGTGTGTGTTCGTGTTTGCACATTTGTGTACGCTTGTGTGTATACGTTTCAAACCGGGTGTTCGATATTCTGTACAACCTTTCTCTGAATCATTTCCTATTTATCTGTCTCCCAGGCACTTTAGCTTTCTTACACTCTCTTTCTCTGTGATATTCTATTTTTCTATATCTTTCTATCAATACAAATCTTTGAATTCAGATGCGGACATATTCATTAGACTATGCCTCATCTACATAGTAATATGGACATCTGCGCTTCTCTATATGCCACACTTGACGGCGTAGTTTGTCAGTCTGCTTGTATGTGTGTCTGTGTCGAATGAAAAAGAACAACTCATCATAGTGTTCGACAATTGCGTTTTGCTTGTCAATTTGAAGACAGTTGAGGGCACTGCGATGCTCTGTAAGAAGCAATGGTTTCTCATATGTACATCTTCCATCTCCTCCACATTCTTTTTTATTTATGTACATCTGACGTTCTGGATTTTGTTGTAGTTGTTCAGCGCCAGATCTGACCTGATAGGGTAGATCTGTTTTCAATAGCATTTAAGAATTACATTCCCCAATGGACCTTTCTTTATCTAAGATACTGTGTTATCATTTGAAAGAGAATTTGAGGTCGAACAATTGCGGAAAAGCTCCCTCAGGCAAGGCGAATGGACCCTGACTCTAACAGTTGCTGTTTTGCACAATCTTATCATTCTCATATCCTCTCAGTACAGATTTGATATTGTTGCACGTTTGGCACTTCTTGTAGTTTCTCTAGACTTGCGCTCTTAGTTGTTCAATCAACTGAACAGCCAGATTATTTGATTAGCCTGTGAAGCGAGTATTCCAGAGACTCAGGTAATCCTAACATAATTATCAGACAGAATCAGTTTCAAGTCGACTTGAAACTCTATATCAACGACCAACAGAATATAGTAAGATGCTTAGATTTTTAGTTGTTGAAATATTTAAACTACAAGTGAGTGATCGTTCACTGTTTCGTTCGATCTGCTACATATAGCAGCTTGTCTTTCTTCAAAATACATCTACACTCCTAAAACAGAAAGAAATTATTATATCTATAACACTAGATATAGCGTCTTAAAGGGAAAAGTTGGAATGATTGGTGAATGGGTCACATTTGATCATATATTTACTCACATAAACCTAGACAATAACTTCTCTATATGAATGTAATAAAATTCTGTGATTTAGCTCGAACTAACGAAGTCGTCTATTAGAAAAAACAAAATACTGTATTTAATTTTCTCTCCAGACATTGTTTCTGTTGAAATTCTGCCAAAATCTGCTTTGTCTTTTATTTCTCTGGGTGTCAATAGAATAAGTAACAATAACATACTAGACGTAATTTTGTCTGTCATAAAAGTTGGCCTTGTTTACTCTAATCAGAAGTAAGGAAAGTAACTGATCAACAAGGGAATACCGGTTTGTGCTTAGAAGATAAAGTGATGGATTGAATAATTTACGTCATATAGGTCTTATCTTCCTGAGTTTAAATCCAGTTATGATAGACAACGTTGCTTTATCATTCTGAGACAATTAAAGTAAGTACTAGTTGCCCAAAGTGGTGTTATGGCGCATAGTTAGTTCTGATATTTGCTACAAAATAAGACAGAGACTATTCTAGAGAGAATATCGGTTGGTTGCAAAGTGGTAATGATACTATGCTTTGTGCAAGTGAGAACTTTCCAAGAGGAAAGAATTTTGTAGGATAAATCAAGTATAACAATGAGAGAATGAGAGAAGAAATAAAAGCATGAAATTTCTGAGAGTTGTACCATATATTCTTTGAATCATAGCAGGTTGTGCTGTCAGAAAGCGAAGTACTAGAAGAGATATTTCAAAGTATATAACTCGTTCTTTAAGCAGTTCCGTCCATTCAGTGCCTAGAATTCGTAATTTTTTATCGACTCCATACTGAAGAAAGCTCATGTTGCTCAGATTTGGTGCTTTTAGCTGGCAATGCGATAGAATGTAGAACGTTTAGCGTCTGTAACCCAATTAGTTCATTCGCGGCCGAATGTGTTTTCATGAAAGTCTTCTTGGAAGGGCTTATATTCCCGATACTTGTGGCGTAGAGAATATCTTCACACTTCTTGGTGTAATCGAAGTTCTTAAATATTCCTTTACACAAATATGTGTGTGTGTGTAACCTATATAGTAGATTTCTAAACAGGGCCTGTAACACTACTAGTCCGTAGTAAAATAAATGATGAACAACATTAATCGAATCTTATATTGGATCCTCATCAGACGTGTCTACATAAATATGTGTGTATATATATATATATATATATATATATATATATATATATATATATATATATATATATATATATATATATATATATAATATGACAAGCATACACATGCACAGGTACTGGCACACACACGCACATACACATGCACATAAATATAACGTACTACTCGCTTGTTGATAGCAGCAACAAAACATATTCAATCTATTGAGAGATAAGTATCAGTCAATGAATACAGGTGTTAAATGTGAGCTATTGCAAGTTTCATGCCTATATAGTGCAATAATCGGATGTGCTTATATAGTGTACCATGTACGATCCGGCAATCGCTCAAGTTCAAAATACAAGACTTCTCTCGAAATGTGAGTAAAGAATGAGAAAAATATACGAAAAAACAAAACGAGAAGAAAACGTTTTAAGGGAAAGGAGTAATGACTGTTGTCCTTTCATCCGTTACATGAAACACATAGTTAACGTTGAGAGATTACTTCTAAATCAAACTGTATCCTATGGGTCGAATGAGCGAAAGGCTTAGTACGTTAAGCTGTGTATCTAATCCTCTGAAATGGAGGTTTTCCAGTTCGATAATAGAAACTTGTCGAGAAGAATACTCTTTTACTCTTTTACTTGTTTCAGTCATTTGACTGCGGCCATGCTAGAGCACCGCCTTTAGTCGAGCAAATCTACCCCAGGACTTATTCTTTGGAAGCCTAGTACTTATTCTATCGGTCTGTTTTGCCGAAGCGCTAAGTTACGGGGACGTAAACACACCAGCATCGGTTGTCAAGCGATGTTGGGAGGACAAACACAGACACACAAACACACACATACACACATATATATATATACATATATACGACAGGCTTCTTTCAGTTTCCGTCTACCAAATCCACTCACAAGGCTTTGGTCGGCCCGAGACTATAGTAGAAGACACTTGCCCAAGGTGCCACGCAGTGGGAGTGAACCCGGAACCATGTGGTTGGTAAGCAAGCTACTTACCACACAGCCATTCCTGCGCCTATACATCATTTTCTTTTTAAATGAGATTTTGATTTTGAAAGGTCGATATGGTTCTTCGATATAATAAAGCTGTGTATTGTTTTAGCTCTATAGAGTCCGAACGTTTTGACCCGTTAATATATATCCAATAGCTACTGACACTGCTCCACGTGATGTATGGTATATTGTTGCTGGTTTTGTGCTTTTCTTCCTGGCCACGTGCTTCAAAGAAGATTGTGGTTGGCATAACTCTTTTTGAATTTACTTCTGCACAGTCTAATATAATTTTTTCTGTTGGTTCCCATACTTTATAGCACTGTAGATGACCTCAGCTTCATACAGGACTGACTTAAGCATGCATGCTACCTCTTGTTGAAGGGGCAAGTATCTGTGTGCTTTTGTGCAACTGTTTTTTTTATCTGTCATCCTGCCTTAAATTCGAACGTGTGCATATATGCATTTCTCACTATGTCAACATGTGCACGTTAACTCCGCGTATGTGTATGTTGGTGTGTTACTGTGCACATGTGAGCTTGTACATGCGTGTCTTCGGGTTTCCTTTTTCCTTCCTTTTTATATTGGCTTTTTCTCGTGTAGAAAGTCATAAATAAACAGGGTCTCATGTTCCGAAATAGAGCCTAACCATCTAAGTAACACCGTCATGCTAACAACAAATGACTTTCTATTCCGTTGACGCGGTTGTCAATGAGACATCTCGATGTAGCTGCATTCATTTACATGCTGATATTTGAAGCAAGCACAACAGAGTAAATCTATTATTGGAATAAATAAGAATACACCAGATGCATAGATGTATTAATCTATCTGCTTTTCATGTTGTCACTAATAGGGAATTTCCTCATCAATATTTCTACAAACGTCAAAGTGTCAATTACTTTCCGTCCTTTCTTAACGTCTAGCGTCCTAAACTGCTCTCCCTCTCTCTCTCACACCTTCTCTCTCTCTCTTTCTCTATCACACTCGCTCTCTTTTTCTCTCACTTCTCTCTCTATCACTCTTTCACTCTCTTGCTCTCTCTGTCTCTCTCTGTCTCTCTCTGTCTCTCTCTGTCTCTCTCTTATTCTCTGCGTATCTTTGTATCTATCAATATATCTATTCATTTATCTATGTGTCAGTGTCTGTTAGTCTATCTATATATTGATAGACAGAAAGATAGACAGATAGATAGATAGATAGATAGATAGATAGATAGATAGATAGATAGAAAGAAAGAAAGATAGAAAGAAATATAGAAAGATAGAAAGAAATATAGAAAGATAGATAGATAGAAATCTGAGAGACAGACAGACATACTTATATATTCATATTTTCATAAACATGTATGCATGTGTGTATGTATGTATGTATGTATGTATGTATGTATGTACGTATGTATGTATCTGCATTCATATAGTCTGCAGTACAAGCATGAAATATGCAGCAAATTCCATTTGCCAATGATTCAGCAATAGAATTTTGATGAAGTCTTTCGACATCTTTAATTCTGCGGAGTATTGCAACTAAATAATGAATATCCTGTATCTTCTTTTCGTTACATAAATATCCTGATGTGAAAGTGAATAACATATCAAGGACATAATATCGAGGAATGAAGAAGATCATGTAAGAGTCTACGTTTAGGTATTGACAGGTGTCGATTCTTATATATATATATATATATATATATATATATACATACCAGATTAAGCACAAAAAAGGTAAAACATTTAGATTCCAAACAAAACTTTCCGACGAACGGGAATGTGAACTCTGAGTAATAGTTTTTGTGATATTTTTGCTGCATTTTAATAAAGTGTATATATATATATACATATACAATAATCCCTTGAGATCTCAGATATTTTTTCTGAATCTCTCGGATTCTGTTAATGTGCTTGTTTCCTTGTAATAAATCGATATTAATTAATATCTAAATTTTACCCTAATGTTTTAATTTATATAGATAGATAGATAGATAGATAGATAGATAGATAGATAGATAGATAGATAGATAGATAGATAGATAGATAGATAGACATATACACACATGCAAACATATAAATATATACACATATGTATATACGTATATATATTATACATACATGTATATACGTATGAGTTTTTGTGTGTATATGTATGTACAAGGCCTGATCAATAAGTATCAGGAGTGCTGCCATAGTAACAATGCTAAAGCACGCAACGTAAAGCTGCGTTGCAAAAATTGACCATGAACTCTGCATGCGTAGGCACTAAGTTTTAACGTTCTAGTTCATTTTCCCTGTTTACGGCAGTGCTTTGAAAGACGGGGTGTAGCGTGTGATCATCGCATTGACCATGACAGAGAATGTTATCATGGCGATAACTCAAAGTTGCAGAAAATGTATGGAGAGAAGTGTATGAGACGTACACAAGTGTACGAGTGGTTCAGACGTTTCCAAGAAGGCCGAAAAATGTCGATAGTGACGAACGACCTGGGAGACCCACAACCAGCAGACATGAGAAAAACATCGCTTACGTGCGTGCAGCCGTTAAGGGAAATATTCATATCACCATCTGTGAGCTATCAGAAGATGTGCAGATTAGTTACGGTTCAGATCAATTCATTATGACTTAAGAGTTGGGTATGAGACATGTGTCTGCCAAGTTTGTGCCAAATCTGCTTTCAGCTGACCAAAATGGCACTCGGATTTCAGTTACACAAGATCTCTTTGATTGTGTCGTGAACGAAGAAACCTTTTTGAAAACTTTGCGTAGGCCTCTGAGCAGGTATCGCGAAGCTTTTGGCAAAATTTAGATGCAGATTCTCTGCTCAAATTTCTATCACGTTCAATGCGATGATCACACGCTACACACGTTCCTTCCATCACTTTCGGGCATTTATGAAACGTGTACTATTGTATTTATTGGCATCATTTGTTTGCTTGCACTTGCAAACTGTACAAACGCATAGCTGCTAACCATCATCCTTTACCAAAATTCATCCTTGAATTAGTCCCTGAGAATGTACGTTTTTACAACAGCAGCACGTGCACTCTAAAGTTTTTGACTGTGAAAATTGCATCACTGATGCAGAACATCATGAAAACCGTACGAAGAGGTTAAACATAGAATAGGTCAGACTAGGAAACCCTCCAGACACTGCAACACTATGCCCACAGCTCAACTGGCCTAAGAGTGTATGCAATTGTGTCCACAGCTTTACTCAGTTTATCGTACGTCATGCAATATAAGTGGCAGAGATTATTACTGAAGTACTATTCACAAACCGTTTTCTTGAGTTTTCCAATCTCTTACAGGTGTCCAAAAACAGTTGTGCGAGATGTCTGGAGTTCTAGAGAAAGTTTTCGAACCTTTGTTCTCGGATATTGTTCAAACAAAGCATTTAATCTATCATGCCAAATAAATGATTTTGGCCGACCTCTTGGGTTATTTTCAAGGCTATCATCTCCTGAACGAGAGCTTTTGAACCATCTCCGGACAGTTCTGTTTCAACAAAACCAATATCAAAGGCCCACTTGATATTCCGTAGAGTTTCTGCGACAGAGTGACACAGTTTGTACTCATACTAGAAAATCACTCAACATAGTTTTGTCGTTATCATTTTCATAAGGTCAGTGAGTACGAATTTTGTATACCAATATTGTTGGGAAAGAAAAAAGAGTCATGATTAAATGCAAGGTATACATAACTGAGTTTTTAAATAATTGAAATAACAATTAAAAATGCGACATTTCATGTGAAACAACCTAATATATGTATGTATGTATGTATGTATGTATATATGTATGTATGTATGTATGTATGTGTATATGTATGTATGTATGTATGTATGTATGTATATGTATATGCATGTATATATATATATATATATATATATATATATATATATATATATATATATATATATATATATATATATGTATGTATATATATATATGTATGTAAATATATACATGCATGCATACATACATACATACATACATACAAACATACATACATGTATACACGCATAGATACATGCATGCGTGCACGTTTGTACAGTGAGTGTGTTCCGCTGCTTTTTTTTTTTTTGTTTATTAGAATTCTTTGTAGAAGGAACGATCTACTTACCAATAGGGAAAAATCTCTTTCGCTTGGTATTTTATAAAACTGTTACGTGTTACAGGATGTACTTTACAAAAGACTTCATATTTTTTTTCTTACATTTGAAGATTTTATTTTAAAAGTGCATATTAGCTTGCCTCTTTTTGCATGTGAAAATTTTACATGTTGCAGATTATCATATAACATACAAAATCAATATTTATTGGCATAAAATGCAGATCTCGAAGTCGTTGTTCAGAAACACTCTGCTCCTCGCTAATTTTGAAAGTCATGTTCCCATCTGCAGAGCAGCTATCTCCACGACTATACACATATATATATATATATATATATATATATATATATATATATATATATATATATATATATATATATATATATATATATATATATGTATATGATACTAGTTTATTTTTTCTTTTGGTATGGTAGAAATTATTAGACGGAACTTTTGACAAATATTTCTCATGATTATGCATGTTATATGTAACAACAGAGGTGCTGTTCATAGTTACGCCTGGAAGTCAATTCTGCTGATGATATCGTATGTGTCGTAATGAGAGATAGTACTTCAATGACAACTTTTGGGCGGCTGCTGATCGCGTGTTTTATATCTTTCACAGAAGAATGGAATAATCGACATTTACAGTTGCAACTTGGGAGTTTAAAAGCTTCACTGTTTCAACATTATTTTACATATTTCTTAGCTATCACTTGTTACATGACTGCATATGCATAATTTTACAGGTATGATATGATGTAACAGTCAAGAGTCCAAAAATGCTACACTTCATTTTAATGTTGTTATCCTTCTTAAGATGGTGAGATGGTAAACCTGGTATCACGCGCGGCACAATGCTTAGCAGCATATCGTACGATTTTTTTTAAATTTCTGAGTTCAAATTAAACCGTGATCGACTTTGCCTTTCATCCCTTTTGGGCTAGTAGAATAAGTAACATGTGATTGTTGGAGGCGATGTAATCGACTTATCATCCCACCCCTCCAAAATACTATTCGGTTCGTGCCAAAATCTGACATCAATATTATCATCCTTCTTATGGTTGCGATTTGGCTGAATAATTTGTAGGGCGGGTAAAATGCGGCATTTTACTTTTATTTACACCTTGAGTTCAAATTCCGTTGATGTTCACTTTTGATTTTCATTCTTTCGGGGGGGTCGGTAATATAAGTACCAGCCAAGCAGTGAGACTGAGGTAATCGGCTTATCTTCTGCAGCACCAAAATTGTTGGCTTTGTGCCAAATTTTGAATCCAATATTATGATCCTTCTTAAATTTACAGGAAATGTACTCCTGCAACGACTTTTGTGGTACGCATGCTTCTCTTCCAAATCTTCGTTGAAGTGTGCTACTGCTTCAGCTCTGGGTACACATGGGTAATCAGCAAGAAATGAATGCTTCTTCAAAAGTTCACTGGCGGCGTACGCAATATTATTTACTTTGTTTCTGGGCACTTTGTTGGTGTATTAATATTTATTGCTTTATTTAGTAAGTGCTTTCTAATTGATATCATACGCACTCGAAGACTATTTGTATTGACACGAACCCTCTGCCTCCATATGTTCTTTTGACATAGCTTCTGCTAATAGCACTGTTTCTGTGGAAGTTTTCATGTGATGTTAATATCTAGCGGGTTTTAATATCGATGAAGCAGATTTTTTCTGCTTTTCTGAGGTATATAGCTATAGAACATTCGTAGCCTGCGACCATACAGAGCACAGTTCTATCATCTAGTCAAGCAGAAACAATAAAAAGACAAAGGTAAAATAATGAAATGATATAGAAAGAGCTTCTCATAGGTTATGGAATTTATAAGATCATTCCAAATCTATGTACTAGTAAAATTCTCTCTGTATGCATAATGGCAGATTTATTGCTGCACAAATTTCTGTTGCAGTTACACCAGATAGCGACCAAGAAGGAAATATTCAAGGATAACTCAGAACCCTCTGAAATTAACCCAAAGACAAATACCACGAGGATTCTGAAACCAAAATATGTTATTAAATCAGGGCTCTGCATTTTTATCAAGAGAAATGCCTCTACTTCTCCAAATAGATTTAAATCTAAATACTGAGTATAATTGTTTCAAATGGGTTAAAGTAAGAAGTATGTATACTGCATAAGGTTGCTATTAGAGCGTGAATATGCATACAACATGTTTTAATTAGACCTTGTGATACAAGATTAGATTTCGCTACATAATGTGGAGTTGAGGAATATACGAGAAACAGGGATTGAAAAGAAAAAGAAAACAAATAAAAACAAAAGGAATAAAAGCTAAGAAAGAAAAGAAATGAAGAAAAGGCTTAAAAGGGAAAAGGGAGAGGACAGTTATTAATGGGGTTCAGTCATCGTATGAAAGGGCAGAGAGTAGTACGGAGGAAGAAGTGATGTACAATATAGTTCGTATCACAGAAAGTGAAGTCACGTGGCTTAGTGGTTAGGTTATTCGCTTCACGATCGTAATTTCATTTCGATACTCGATGGCGCATTGTGTCCTTCAGCAAGACACCATTTCACGTTGTTCTAGTGTACGCAGTTGAAAAGAAAATGAGTAGTACCTGTATTTCAAAGGGGTCAGCCTTCCCACTCTGTGTCCCTCTGAATCTGCCAGAGGGAGATTCAGGGTCCGAGTATCTGTGGAAATGCTCATCCACCTGCACGTTAATTACGCAAGCAGGCTTTTCTGTTGATCAGATCAACTGGAACCCCTTGTCGTTTTAACCGACGGAATGTCAATTATCACACGTACCGAAATACGATACCAATGCTGAGAGATAACGAAATTATCGGATGTTACTCTAGAGGAAATCAGACTTGGATATCAGGGATAGTATAAGAGAAATTTTGGAAATATCTGGTTTTGTTTTTAAAGGGTCAACATGTCCGGTGCGATTGCCCTTCGCTCCCCTTGAACGTAGAACATTCATAATTTATCTATGACAATGCAAGACCGAAACGAACGGGATGTGTGCTGCAATTCATTAACATAACAATCTATTCCATAGATGAATACGATTTAAATTACAACAAATATATTTGTACACAAATTTATAATTTGTAACCAAATAGATAACTGCTCTCACTGGTCCACTAAAACTATCATCAAAGGCGTAATGCCTTCCCTTAGGTACCAATCAATTTTTAACATGTCTTCATAGTTGCTTTTAAGATTACAAGAAAATGAAGGACCTACATTGTGGTCGTACATGATATCAAAAATAGTAAATTTCAAATATGAAAGTTCTATTCTAAAAATGAAGGCTTCATTGGATAATCTTTCGTAAGCGCATACTGTAATATATCTAGTGCTATATATATGGCTACATATGCAATTATAGTTATATTACATATTTACATCATCTATCTAGAAACAGGCTTATGCAACAAAATAACTTACACTTACTTTTATATATGCAGTTTTTCGCTCTCTTTCTCGATATATATACCTTTATAGATAT